>NW_016180616.1:0-6670 GCF_001687245.7 Rhagoletis zephyria | reverse complement strand
AATGTACAGACATCGACCTGTTACAATTTTATTATATGTATAGATGCGTAAGTTTTTTTAGTTTTATGGGCAACATATTTGGTAAACACCAAAGATATGTTTATGGCGTATGAAGTAGATACAATATTTTACAAATATGGGTGTATGTATACGTTTAAAGTATGATTACCAAATTTCAGTATACAAATAAACAAATAGCGAAATCTTAAACCCAAAATATTTAATTTTCTATGAGAGACAATGGTTAGTATAACAATTGAAGCCTCAACAGTATACGTACATACATATTATGTACAAATTTATATATTGAATATGTATATGAGTGAATGATTGACACCCGCCAGTGGCAAGCAATTATGCAACTTTCTATTGGCGTGTTCGCAGTATATCCCAAATATCAATCGGATAGCTTGGTGACGACGACAATACACACCCTTTCGAATTTAATTTTACTCTCCTGTCATCATTTCCATGAACTCTGCAATAATAAAGTAAAATTTTAGAATAATAATAATAAATAAATAGAAATATGTATGCAATAATGTAGATATGAATGTATACTACGGTGGTCCAAAAAAAAGTAAAGTCGGAATTTTAAAGCTCTCACCCCCTATACCAGAAAAATATAACCCTGCACTTCCCATAAAACGGAGTTTTCATACCGCACATCATATATCAGAAAATATTTTTCATAGACTACAGGAACTTGGTATAGATACATATACATAAATAGTATAGATACAGATAAATTCGACTTGAATTAAGGGAATAATTCATTTGAAGATTATTGTAAAGAATGGATGACAAGAGGCTTAAAAAGTTGTAGTTTGAAAGTATTTTGGAAAGGGTTGCCACCTGTTCGAAAAGATAAATTTAAATTAATTATTAGCAAGCTATCTGAAAAATTTATATATGGGTGTCTTATGAAAGACTGCTAAGAAACCTTCAGATTGAACATTTAAAATATTACTGAGGTGTTTTACAAGCGGTGCCACCCGTTTAAAAATTTATTTCATTTAATTTAAATTAATTACTTCAATACGGGTATAAATCGAAAGGGTTTTAGTCCTAACCTACATGTATGAGGATGGGCACCTGTTTGAAAATCAAATTCTTTTGAATTAAAGGAATTTGATAATTGGAATATGTATCACAATATGGACGTCAGATAAGAGGGAATTAATAGGGTTTTAATGGGAAAATATTTCGAAGAAGGTTGCCACCTGTTTTAAATCTGAGTTCGAATACAATTATATTATGTTTAATGAGTTATTACAATATAGGTTTTAATCGGAAGAGTCTTGAAAAGGCGTTATTTCTATGCAACATATGTGTAGCAGGGACTCCACATGTTTAAAAATTCACATTCAATTTGAATTATAGGAATTAACGGTTTAAAATGTAAAATTAAAAATTTTCATGTACATTCGTAAGAAAAAGTATCACAAGAGAGAAAATTTTGAAGATATTTAAAAAATTTAAAGTCTCCTGATTTTCGCATATTTTAAGTATGTTGAGTTTCAATAAAATAAATTACGCCTAATGTAGCACGTAGAAATTTCATACACTCAGCGAAGCGGGTGACACCGATCTAGTCTTATACGAAAAAAAAACAATTTCTCGTAAAAATAGTAGAGAATTCTTGAAAATCAATATTTTTCGATCGAAAACCTTTGTGAGAAACAAGGAGACTTTCAATAATAATAGACAATTGTTTATTTTACCATTTTTTAATGCTAAAGATTATTTATGGGTCCCCGTTGCATTTTTTAGGTTTTTACCTATATAACAAAAAGCATATATTAAAAACTGTTTAAATAAACAATTGGGTATCATGTATTATTATTGGGAATTCTCCTGAAAGAAACAGAGTTTTCCGCTCGGAAAGTATTGATTTTCAAGAATTCTACGAAAAACTGTTTTTTTCGTATAAAATACAAGGAAAAATCTGAGCGCTTTGAGCTACCTCTAAATATTTTTTATCTCAAATTAAAAAAGGGGTAAAATTTTTCGGTATAGAACCCACCTAGGGGTGAGAGCATTACTTTTTTTGGACCACCATAATGTATACATATGTGTATATATGTGTCTGTGTACAAATGGTTTCACTTATACAAACATATGCAAGACTGTGTGTTTCTGCAGTGTTTCCCGCATTTAAGCACTCGAATAAAAAAAAAAACCCTCTTAGTAGTTCCGCTACTAGTGTTATTATAAATTTTTTATCAATTTGTACTGAAATTATTTCATTATAAGCACGTCCCTTATAAAATGCTAATAAATTTTTTTCCTGGTACACATTTTATCTTAAAAAATTCCTCTAAAAATTATTTTACCAAACTAAAAATGTATCTACATATATGCCTGACAGAAGGGCAGTACAATCTGCTTTCCATACATCTGTTAACAAAGAAAGCTTTTAAGGACAAAAACTTCGCTTTCGATATACAGACTGCTATGCGAGGCGATAATAATAGCGCTGAACAAGCTCGAAGGCGGGAACAACTTAGTTAGGCTTATCTCTTACATGCACCTCCCACCCAGCGTAAGCTGAGTAGAGGTATTCCGCAATGGGCCGTTCTCTCAACGTCGTCATCATACTAAGTAATAATTGCAGCAGCACCTATTGCAGCTTAGAAAAAGAAGCTAAAAAGAGGTTGGTATAGCGGTGAACGTGGGCAACACAAAGTATCTCTTGGCAACACATAAAAACTCTTCGACATGGACATACAACGACTAAGCTGGCTTGGACATGTTGTACGCATGAATTACGGCGCTCCGGTGAAAAGTTCCTTCAACTCCACACCCACTGATGAACTACGAGAGCAAGGGCACTCACGAGCCCAGGCAGGTGTAGAAGGACCTGTCCGCACTTGCGATGAACCACTGAGGCAAATCCGCAAAGGAGAGAGGCAGCTGGGAGCTGGTCTTTGAACGCTTTAAGTCATAGCAAAGTCCTTCTGACTGGTGGAAACCCGTGCATACTCCGGTTAATATTCTTGCTACCCTAATGAGTTAGCTGAACTCTTTGGGGGTCGACATCAATTGCCTTCGGAAATTCATTGTTACCAACAAGAATTTTTCCTAAAAACTTCATGAGGGTTTCCTGAATTTACCATTCCAAGAAAATCTATTAAGTGGTAACACAATATGCTCGGAATCAGCGATCTAAATTAGATCTGATTCTGACTAGTGAAATCTATGAAATCTAATAAAAATTCATAGCAATACTAATGTATGTAAATACATACATATCTCTTGAAAGAAAAGTTCCATCAATTTTGCACGCCCACTGACAATTTTGGATATCTACTGCAAAAAAGTCGCACAGCCAAATGTCTAGGAAATCTAGCAAAAATAACTCAATACCTATTGCTCATCGAGTGCTAACATACACTTAATTTTTGTTTCCCAACACATCAACTGTTTTTAATTAGTCAAACTACGCTAATTAACAAAACGAAAATTGTACAGTCCAAAAACACCTACGCATCCGGCGACATGAACCGTTGCCGTTTCTAATGACAGTGTTCAATCGAAATTCGGAGGCAATAAAAGTGTCGCTCGTAAAACATGTAGATACGTACTATGTATGCATATTTGTATATGTATCTATATACATACATATGTGTATTAATTAGAGGCATACTAAATGCCGTTGTTTATAACTTTTATTTAATAATTTTACCGTTGAACTTGTTTCGCTCATGATTTTTCGGACAAAAATTGGTGCTGAAACCTGAACTTTTGATTTCCCCTCTACCCGAGCTCAACCAAAATTTCATTTTGCCCTCAACACGCACTTGACCATTTACAAATCCGTAGAATCGTCTATTTTTCTGGAGAAATTAGTTTATGGAATGAGCTTACTTCTAGAAGCGCGTAAGACCCACTCGCATACACACACAAACGGATCCAACCCCTAGTACGTTCAGATTTTTAGCAATATTTTTACCATCAAAGTCCACTGTGCCAGAACCATCCGAGTCGATCTCCTCGATCATAATATCAAGCTCTGCTTCGGTCAATTGATCGTCCAACTCTCTGAGAATTTCTTTTAAGCAAGATGTAGGAATAAAGCCATTGCCTTGTTTATCATAAAGACGGAAGGCTTCGCGCAATTCCTTTTGCATAGCTTCAGAATCTTCTTCAACGATAAATTTGGCAGCCAGTTGTACGAACTCTTCGAACTCCAAACGACCTGATTCTGGAAACGAAAAAATTAAGCAAAAAAAATTTCTCAGCTAACAGAAAATAAAACTAAATCAATGTCCGAGGAATGACTAAATACATAAGTTAATAAAAATAAATTATTTACTTATATACTTTGCTCAAATGGAACTGATTTTCCAATAAAAAAAACAAAAATCTGTAATGAAGATAACGTAGGGGGGAGGGGGGGCTCTTAGTTTTCGAGTAAATCTATAAGAGTACATTATATGCATGACAACACGAGTAGTAAGCCAAAAATTAATGCGAGGCAGAATAACAAATGTTTTTAAAAAATTTTTAATTTTCTAGTAAATCTATGAAATTACTTTATACTTATGTCAACATGAATATCCAGCCAAAAATTAATGTGAGGCAAAATCAAAAAAAGGTTTTTACTAACGATCTTTCGGTTTGAAGTTGTTGAAAGATGTCCTTTGAAATTTGTATCCCTCAATATCCTTAGAAGATAGTTTTACTTGAAGTGCCTTACAAATTTGTTTGGAATAAATTTAGCGAAATTTTTCAAAATAATTATGGCTATTTTCATGCGGTTTCATTTTTATTTTTTTTATTTTTATTTTTTTTTTATGGGGAAAAGTAAGTAGTGGCGAATGTGCACCTCTTTTCGAGAGTGATCCCTACATACATATGTACAAAGAGTATAAAGCCGTAAGAAATTTTTCCATGGATCGGAACCAGACAAGAACGATAGATACATATGTATTAGGGTGTTCCTTAAAAAAGTTTAAAATAATTTTTAAGGATCGCTACCGGGGTTTGAAAACATGTATTAAAATTTTACATAGTTGCCATATCTTATTAAAAGAATTCGTTTTGTGCTCTGGAAGGCCATATTAACTCTCCTCTATAGATGAGCTTGTTCTTAGTTTTCAGGATATCTATTTGTAAACTTGAAACTTAGAGGAAAATTTTAAGTGCTTATTTCGAAAAAAAAAATAAACAAAGGACAGTCTATGAAGCCTAATATTGCATGATGAATCCATTTGCGATGACTATGAATTAATATAAATAATTTTCAATAATATGTAAATTTTAACAGATTTAAATTTTGTAAAACCCTGGTAGTGACCCTTAAATTTATTTGAAAACTTTAAAACTTTCGTGAATATCTTTATTTTGTAAATAGAACGAAATAAAGTGTTGTCCCATATAAAATTTAGTTGTTGGAATTTAAGGAGCACCCTAATATTCACGTACAAACGCAAGCATACACATCCCCACTGGGAAAATAGGTAAGCACCTTGCGAGGTAAGCCATGTTTTCTTTCAGTTTTTAGTACCAAAATTGTCATCATGGCCAATGTCATCTACTAGTAAAGGGCAAAATGAACACCTCCGAAGACACATTACGTTGTCAGTTGCAAAATAACGTGCAGCCGAAGTTATTTCCAAGCGCCGAACTACTCCGAGCGACTGCTCTGCATTACACGTAACTTACTTTGTAAAGCGGCTCAGAAGTATGTCTGATACCAAATGTACATTCTAAATTCCTACTTACATAAGGCGGCCATGCCTTTGTAAAAGTAAGGGACGTTCGGCAGGGAAATGGTAATGACTGCCAGGTGAAGAGTAAGTTGCTAATAAGGTATTATTACGTGCTCCTAATTCCCACTGGGTCCATATGTATGTGAATCATGATGATACACAAATTTTTTCGTCGAAGCGAAAATTAATGGACTTTGTTGAAGCTATATTTTTATTTAAACGTTATTTTTAGATTTTGAAATCTAAAAAAAAACATTGTGAAAAAACCTGTTTGCGCTAAATTAATCCTCTCTCATTGCAGAAAATACATATGTACATGTGTATCAATATTCCTCAAGATTTATTTTTTTTTGTTTTTTTTTTTTAAGGCGAAAAGAAATGACCAAATTTGGGCTTTTTTATGATATCTAGCGATTTTTTTTTTTTTGAATGCCGAAAAATAAAAAAGAAAATATGTCCATTAGTTTTCCGCACAAAAATACTTGACATATTTCGTCCTTTTCTTTTTGAAAATAATAAAATCATGACTTTGATAAAATACATTCCTTTTTTCCTTAAGTTGATATTTTTTCTATTCAGTATCTGTAGTAACGCCTAAATATAAAAAAAAAAAGTATTTTATAATCCCCAAAATAAAACTCCAAATAAAATTGTAGGAACTTTAGTCTCATACAAAAATTAAAAATTTGAAATCAAAAGTATTTAATCACTTACTATCTTCATCAACTTCATCGATGAGTTCCTCCAAAATTTTCTTATCGAAGGGTTGGCCCATCAAACGCAGAATGTCCGCCACCATTTCCGTAGGGATACTACCGGTTTTCTGGTGGTCGAAGCTATTAAAAGCTTTCTGGAGCACTAAAAATGTATTCACATCACTTTAAGAAAACACGATATTTATGTTGAAAAACAAACCTGCAATTTGCTCAGGTGTCAGATCTTCATCCTGCAAA
>NW_016180615.1:0-6671 GCF_001687245.7 Rhagoletis zephyria | reverse complement strand
TTGTTATTTTAACCCACTCGCATACACTCGCTTAAGTGCGAAAGTAGCAACATTCATTCTACAGCCTCTTCTCTTTCACTTCGTTCTCTTCCTTTTGCGCAAAATATGTATACATACATACATACATACATACATACATAAATATCTACCTCCAACATTTGGAACAATGCTCGGAGTGACAGCTACGTAATGAGCTATAGCATTGGCGATTCTTCACGTGGAAAAGAGTGCGCTTATGCAAAGCTATGCACTTTGGGAATTTTTTGTAATTTATGTTCAAAGTAAGCGAAAGGATTCAAAAGTGCTGCAAACTTTTTGAATATATTAGGCACATTTAAATATGTATGAAATTTTATAAATTTGCCTTTTTCGTTTGCAAGAGAAATGTATGCTTTTAACAAAATAATCTATTAGAGATGTGAAATTATGTTAGACTAGCTAATAACCGTGACTCCGCCAGCGTAGCTTACTACGTTTTAAAACTTTAACAATACCGGTCGAAGGCTGTTTCTTGCTGTAAGCGTTTTTGCAAATTATATCTAAAGCTTTGAGATTTTCTATTAAATACACATCTGAACTCTATTTACCAATATACCAACTTGTTCAGGTAGCTCTAACTATGACTACATACATACATACGTAAATAACAAGCACTTTAACTTCAGAAAGCTTATTAGATTTCAACTAAGTCGAACCATAATTATAGATTTTCGTGAAATGCCAACTACATAGCAATTTAATGGATTAATTTTTGGTATGTGTATTTCTCATCAATATAGACAGAATGTATTCTCTAATTGGATTTTTCGCAAATGTAGTACGTAAAAAAGATTTTATGTATGTCTCGATTTTAGCGCCACCTAGCGATTAATTATTATTTCTCATCACATCTGTAGTGTACATTTTTAGTTTCATCAAAGTCGAATCATAAATACAGATGTTCTGAATGTTCATACTCTAGCGGTTTAAAATATAGCCTATGTCCGTGTTACGGGTCGATGGAATATACCATTCAAATTTGTTTGAAATTCCTCCGTTTGTTTTTGAGCCAAGTTTTTACAAATAAAGCTGCTAAATATTTACATAAGTTTGTATACATATATACATATGTGTAATGTATAGATTAGTTAACGGATGCCTAGAGTATTCTTTAAAAGAGTAGAATTAGCTTTGATGAAGGTATAAATCTCTTTAGTCTTACCAGTGAATGCTGATCCGACACTGACTCATCAGAATCCCCACCAAATGCCAAGGTTGTGGTTTTAAAAGAATAAAGAGGAATTTTCTACCGGATCCATTCTGTGTTAGAGGCACCTTGCGTTTACGCATTCCTTACCAGGGATCGCTGTGCTGATATGTAGCCCATCTGTTTAAGAGTGAAGCAATGTCTGCTCTTTTTCGACAAATCGTCAGCCATGCAGTGTATTGAAACGCCACTATGCTACCCATATTTGCCAGCCTAATGAACTAGAAAACATCTTGACGCCATCGAGAGAGAGATCAGTTACTCGCTGATAAATTTGAGCGCACAATCAGCGAGCTCAGGACCCTGATCGTCCTTATTAAGGTCGCACTCACCCGTTGACATTCAATTCAAATTAACAGAAACCAGATGCCTAGTTAACTTAGTGCTTGGAGACTCTAAAAACCATTACATGCATTATTTGGCTACTGGCATACCAGCAGCTTTTCCTTTGCTTTAATTCCTTTAAGAGATGATTATCTAAGGCGAGATGACTAAGGGAGAACAAATAGACTTTTGGATGTGTTTACTGACACTCGGAAGTCCATGATTCAATTTTTGGTCCCAACAAATCAAAAAAAGTTTTTTTTTGTTTGTTTTGAAATAGCGGTCAACCCCCGACAAACAACAGTAAAAGCTCCATGTATACTTATGACAAAAAAACGCTTCTTCGGAGGGGGAGTAAAAGTTTAGATATCTCCATTTGTTTCACAATATCAAGCAGTAAAAAAACGGAGGAAGCGGAGGAGAAGCTCGGCGAAACAACTGGAGAACCTTTAAGCGCTATACATTAATTTATTGGAACCAGATATGATATACTGTTGACTCTTAAATATTACCTGGCATATTATTCTAATATAACTGAAAACTTTTTTAGAGAGGTCAAGATTTGTGTTGATGAAAAAAAACTCCTTCTTCGATATTCGAAAAATCGAGATTTAAAAAAAAACGCAAAAAACACGGTGAAAATAGGTTTGGAACAACCGAGTCAATCACCTTAGTAAGAATTCAAGAATTTTGTTCATATTTGTACGACGTGGTCAGGCATGGAAATTTCCATCAATGTTTACACTGTAAGCCATGTCATTCATATATGCATGTGTCATGCAGCTTAAGTCAACTTTGACGAGGCAAATGAAGATGCAAGACAAAGATGCGATTGTCACAGCGACGAACGAATTGATGGCATCGGCCTACTAAAGATGTAATAAATAAAAATAAATTTTAATTTGTATACAAATTTCTATGACACTCTTTGAAATTCTAATAAATCTGCTTGGACGTGGCTAGTAAATTCTTATTATTGTTTCAAAAATCCTGAAACAAAGTATATTTTGCATCCAAAACTGCATTAAAACTTTACCAAGAAAATTGCATAAAAACCAACAAATTTATAATAAGAGTAAAGGAAGAAGACAACCACTTATTGCAGTTCGCCAACCACAACGACAGACAACGCGTGAATGCATTTGCTTGTGTGTCAAATACACGTCAAATGCGCGCACATTGCAGAAAACATTAGGGCGGGTCATTTTGTATGGAGGATTTTTTCGGCTATGCGGGTAGCGTGTAGGAGTATTCGACGAGAAATACTAAGAGGGTTCGCTGAAGAAACCATAGGTTTAGCATCTATTTCGAGCTCGCCAAGTTGCGAAAATAGGTTGTTTCCTTAGCAACATTTTACTTTGTTGAAGTGTCGTAAAGAAGTGTAAAATGTTTAAGAAAAAATGCTAGAGAAATCCATTTCTGAACTTATCGTTTTCTTAAAACATCCGCAAGTAGGCGCAATATATAGTTTTTTTTGTTATACTCATTCATACTTGGTCAGTTTAAAACACTTCTTCCATTTTAGAAGAGGTGGACGGGTGGTCCAGGATACCCTGCCTGTTATAATTATAAACTAATCAGATCATAAATACAGTTTCCCGAACCATATCAACCTTCGCGCCACCTACCAGCTGATTTTTTAGTGGAGTTGTTTCCTTGAACGAATTTAGTATACGTCGGATTATGAGTACGAGGTTTTCAAATATATCGACTCCTGTGCCACCTAGCGGGTAAATTCATCTTTCATCGGGTTCTGAGCTAAGTTTGAACTTTCAATTTTCCAGCTCATTGGGAAGTTGGTACAAAATGATTGCGAGATTAGAGTCAAATAAATATACATACATAGCAAGTTAAATAAAAGCTTGTAAAAAAACTTTAATTTTGTTTTTGAATTTTAGTGGTTTAAAAGAATTAATTTCAAAGAAAAAAAATTCTGTTGAAAAGTAAGAAAATGTGGACATTTTTCACTCATACCAAAGAAGTCCTTATAGAATGTTTTTATAAAAAATACAAAAACTTCCTTGAGGCACCACAGCAAAGGCAAACGTAAGGAAAAAACAAATTTGGCAAGCTCGAAATTGATTTTGGAGCTATAGTTTCTTCGGAAAATTTTCTTAGAATTTCACGTAAGTTAATCCCATGCCATACCAGCATAGTGAAAAAGAATTGGCCTACCCTAATATACACTTATCCGCACACATACTAACCATGTAAGTACGTATAAATATGAAAGTGCCACCAGGAGGCAAGAAAAGTCAAAAAAGCTGACGGCAAACTAGCAAAGTACTTATTTGTAGTTACAGTTCAAAGGCGCAGAGAGAAGAAGCATGGAAAAATATGTTTCTTTTGTAAGAAGCAGAAAAGAGGAGCACTCACCAAAATTATTGTAAGCGTAAAAGTTTTTCTCTAGTCGTTCGAGATCTTGGAAAATAGTTACTGTTAGCTGTTTGCACAACAGAATAACTTTTTCAGACAAGCGAATGCATATAAATTCGAGCAAACTTGTGGACATAAATACACTGTTGAGTAAGGCCACGTAAAGTGTATCACGAAAATTTCACGAATTTTTTGAAAAAACTATATCTTTGTTAAGTAGCTATAATCCTTTTGCTGATAAATATTTGAAAAAAAAATACCCAAAAATAGGCACATTTGCAAAGCTAACGATAGGGAAACCCATTTTTTCCAGTATATTAAAGTTCTGCATAATTTAATAACTAAAAAAGATTAGTTGTTAAGAAATAAAGTTTTGGTAGAAGCAAGTATTCGTAACAATTTGACGATACTAGTAACAGTTAGGAGAAATGATTTTTTTTTAATTTCTCACTAACTAAAGCAAATACATACCAGACTTTTTTTCAAATATTTGTTTGCCACCACAATTTTAAGTACTTTACAGTGATATTAATTTTTTTAAATCCGTCATTTCGTGGTGCATTTCAAGTGGCTTTACTAGGTTGTAAATGAATGTACGTAAATACTTATGTGCGTAGTAATGCTGATAAATATATGAACCCTGAGGATGCATCAAGTAGTTTATTAATTACAAATTTAAGATTTATTGATGAAGTACCATCTGTATGAGAAATTTACTAAAAAGCAGCTGGTCTTCGATGGGACCAAAGCAGTGTACAAAAGTCTAAATTTGCTTGTATAGACCACAGAATCAAACCATGCTTTAACCCCTTTTTGAACTTTCTTTGTAATTTCCAACTGGAATTTCTACTGGATGTTTTAGTATTCGTGGCAATAATTGCATATTCAGAAGTCACTGAATTTTCCGGCTGGGTAGGCTCCGCAATTGCAGCTGCTGTAAGCACACAAGCAATTTAACCTTCCATTTTTAGTACTTTTCGGCAAATATGTTTTCAAATAGTAAATAGTAAGTGTGTACAAGAAACTTCAGCACACAAACTCATATCGGCGTATTTACACACATAAACAAATCTCACACGCATACCAATGTAAAGACCCTCAAATACATATTGAGAAATGCACTTATCGAGTAGCTATAAATTCGTATGTGCCGCCGCCATAAGCTGCAGTGCAATGCCTTGCTGGTGGCATGCAGTTCATAATGCAGGTTTTCGCATAGTTGTTGTGTTATTGCGAGTAGCCAGCCATACGATGCATACAGGCATATTGATGCAGACCTTAGTACACTTACACAAAGTTCGTACATACATATGTGCGCTACATGTTGTTTGTTTTTTATTTATTCTTTTTCTTTTTGCGTTCAAACTTTTGTTAAAAACTTTTGTAAAAGGGATTTTATAACTTCTGCTTACTTTGCTCGCGTGCACATTCCTTTCTACTCCTATTCTTTGTGTTTCCCTTTACTCTTTTTTCGCTTCGTCATACTTGTTTTTGTTTTTTTGGCATTCTTTTAGTACTCTCATTTTTGTTGTTGTTTTATGACTTTTGCAGTTAACCAGCCAGCCAGCCAGCTATTCACTTAGACTCATTGTAAATTAAGTTAGCAGCTACTTTATGTAGCATTCAGCTAAGTGAAAGTGCTTCTGAAACAATTCGAATGGAAGTGCAGTGGAATGCACATTGAATGGCTGGAGAAGAGGCGAGTGCACGCACTCTTGGTATTCAAATAATTTTGAAAAAGAGAGATCAAATTTGTTTGTGATTCAATTAGATGGTAGTATGGAGATGTGGGTCAAGAAAGGAGGATAGAGGGAGGATAAAAAGTTAAGCCATTCAATGGCTAGGCTGCAGTAAGCAAGAAATTTTTTTTTTTGAGTGACATTTCTTTTATTTTAGGCTCTAAAATTATAAAAGGTAAAAAAAAGGATATAAACGCAATAATTAATTTTGAAGAAAAATTTAAACTACAACTGAGTTAAGTGTCATATCAATCCAAATTTATCTTTAAGTGCTGTTGCCATGACATTCAAATGTGTAATAGAGAAATTCAATGAAAGGCTTAAAGTTAGGGTATTACTTAAAAATGTTGTACATTTAAGAAAAAATTGGAAAATTAAATATACATGAAATATACACATACTGGATATTCAACCATGATAAAAATATAGTAAGGTAGAACCGCTGAGAGTCACTTTTAAAATTCTTGACGTTTCCAAACAATTTAATTTTTAAATTTACTCACAAACTCACACACACATTTTCATTTTCAATCTCAAGCAACAACAATTTCGAACAATTTCAATTTTTTATTTTCAATTTTATATGATTTTAAAATGTTGGCAAACTTCAAAAAAAAATCATGGCCGACAAATTGAGAGAACGGTTATACCTTGCTATGTTTTTATCATGTATTCAACTCCGTTGTAAAGGTGGTCCCTAAAATATCAACATATAAATTAAATATTTTTCAAATCTCAAAAATTCTACAAAATCAAGACTTGAAAAAAATTTATTTTTTTCAAACTCTGGTAGCGACCCCTAAATTAAGTTTTATTTTGAAATTTCGATGGATATCTTTATTTTGCTGTGATATTATACAAACACGTACCGGAAGTTCCCCATCCAAGGGTTTAGTATAAGCGTTTTTTTTATGAAAAAAACTTAGATCGCATACATGCTGATTTGCTTGACCTTATTTTGTCGGTCCAAACAGGAATCTCGATTT
>NW_016180614.1:0-6671 GCF_001687245.7 Rhagoletis zephyria | reverse complement strand
GCAAGTTTGAAGTTGCCAAAAAACGGCGTTAATTTTTGGCATACTTTTTACAGTGTTATTAATTTCTTCCATAAAAAGAAAAAAAAATGACCAATATTTTTTGGAGTTGCGGTATGTACATATTTACATGTACAGTTATATTTTTGTAAATAAAATAGCCACCAACTGCCCTGTGCTCAAAACTAGAGTCACAAAACATTTTTATAACCTAAAATTTGCACAATATTAATAAAAGCGTTATATTTTATCTCGCCTTCAATAAACATAAATGACAGATAATGAAAACAAATTTTTTTCCTTTGTGAAAAAAAAAAAAAAAATTTGACATAATCTTTCGGTTAAGCCGGATATGACTTTTAAACCAATTAAAAGTTAACCGTAACAAGCGGACCAATGGTTTGGTATTTTAGTAGTCCACTACGAAATTTCCGCCAGGGTTCGTATTGAAAATGTTTAAAGGTTGCACGTGTTGTGAATATTTATGTATGTATGGATGTATTAGTAACATGCTGGCTTTTTTATCAGTCTTCCGCGCACATAGTTGGTAAACTAAAATTAGTGAAACATTTTTTGGGAGCCGCATAGGGCTCGTCGGCACTTATTTTCGACAATTATCACTTATTCTCTGCATGGTTTCTGTGGTGTTTTGGTACTTTTGCGCCTCGAGCTTTTGGTATACTAACTATAATAGGTTTTCATTGTTGTAGCCAAATTCACGGCCAAGGTCGTTGTTGTCGTTAGCTGCACAAAAAATTGTTATCAGTACCTAATGATCTCATATTTTTCGTGTACTTGATTTTCAGTTTCGCACGGTTTTTGTTACGAGTTACCATTCTCATTTAAAATGAAGAGAGAACTTGGCACTAAAAGCAACCAGATAATTAGTAGATAACACGGGTCAACCAACAGTGGTGTTGGTGTAAATGAGATATAATTATTTTTCAAGTTGCAGGGACATTCCGGCTAAGATACAGTTGCAAGACTTTTGTAAGACAATTGAATGACCGTAGGCAAGCTAGTTTAGATTTTTTTTTATTCTGACACGAAAGTCTTACAGAATAAAGCTCCATTCCCAACTTTCATGATGAAAAGCTCTTTTGACAGAAATCACAAAGCACCCGCTTGCCATTCGAGAGATCCGCGATTCGCATCCTGTGGCAGCGGAATTTTTTCTTTCTTGATTTTAATTTTTATTAATTTTTAGATGTTAAGTATGGTTTTAAAAAGAAAAAAAAAAATGTTTTTACGATCTCTCGGCACCGACAATTTTTGAAAATTGTTCACCTGTGATATACAATAGATAACTCCATATCGCACGTTTAATAATATGTAAGATGTAAGTCAAAATTTACGTTTTTTGAGATTTCATCATACAATTAATAAGCTTGGTAAGTAGAACATGTTCAGCCCAACGGATGGCTAAACTTCCCAAACATCGCAAATATATGGGTATTTTCAACTGTCTTTTTGTATACCAACTGTATGAATTGATCAAACTTTGATTGCGTTTTCCCATAAAATTGAAATTTTGAAATACTTCTGTATTAAACGTGCGATATATTTTTTTGTTTTATGAATCACAACAATTAATTATTTACACCCGGAACGTACCTACATCGGCAAAATTATGATTTTCATCAAACTTCAGGATGGCCGCCTGCATCGCCTGCAGTTGTACTTAGTCGGCCGTTCGACTTGTTATGTATTTTTTAAATTAAGTTTTATAAACTACATGTTTATCACAAAGACATTGAAAAGTACATTTATAAAAAGTGTTTGCTACCAGCGTGGTAACTGACAACAAGCAATAATCCGATCGGCAACTGGAATACGGTTAAGCCGCCAACATGCATTACATACAACAAATTCACTAACCAGCCATTCAACGAGCTCGCCTTTCGTCTGCGCATACATTTACTCTCCGACCTGTAAGCCAGTTTCGGTTCTTATCGCTGTGTGCATCGTCTTCAACCAAAGAAGTATCGATGATGGAAAAGCGACAAGAAAATTATTTTTAAAACATTTTGCTGCTTACTGTTGGATTTTGTTGTTGGTTGGTCAATACTGCATTACGTGTACGCCTGAAAGCCAGCCATAATTGGCGGTGTCGCCGTCAACGTTGCCGCCATTATCGTTGCTGCAGCAAGCATTATCATCATCATCATCATCACCAGTTCAGCGCCGCTGCTGCTTCTGATGCTGCTGAGAATGCAACTTTTAATTAAAAATCACTCCCACACACTCTTCTTCAAGTCGATTCAGTCGCTCTGACAGCCACAGTCGTCTAGTGCACGTATACCAGGGGCACTTGTGGTGGTGGTGTGTGCAACATTGCTGAGCAGTAAGGCACTCAGGCTGGTTGCAAACTGCACTCAACCACATACAACTGGGAAGTGGATAATCTTCGAAATAGCACTTCTTTCTTATGCGTATATATGTATGTACAATTGTACTTATTTACAAGTACATATTCACATTAATGTGTATGCATGTATTGACTCTAACTAATTTTCTGTCAGCCCACATCTTTTATTTTATTTTTTTGCTAATACATACATAGTAAATTAGTTTTTATAATTTTTTAAACTAGATTTTTGCTTTAATTAAAAGTTGCTCCAAACTATTATAATATACACAAAATTCCGCGGGACTTGACAAACAATTGGTAATCAGCAAACATAGCAGGTCCAGAAAGCTTCAGAAAACATGCAGCCGAGCGCAAAATGAGTTTTTAATGCATTAATTCATGCAAATATTTATGTGTATGTACATATGTTTGTATTTAAACATACACACATACTTACATATGCCGCGTGATAATCCCCACTATTGCTAGCAGCAGTTTACCAGACATTGACCGAGACCCAGACAAGAGCGAAAAAATTGCCAGACATTTTCTCTACAGCCTCAAAAGTCGGTGGAGAAGACCAAGGAGATAGAGGCATGTGGGTGCAGCGGCAAATTGAATGAAAGTACTAATCCAACTTCGCTCAGACGAGTAAAGTCCTTTTTTGTATATATGTATGTACATACATATGTGTGCATGTGATGCTCATATTATTGCTGCATACAAATCAGTGTTTTGGAACTCTTTTTTTGTTTTTAACCTCATTTATCCTTATTATGTAAATTTCCATCTGCAACATGCTACAGCGACAACAAAGCCAACACAGTTTGTTTTGAGTGTAGGCCAGCAAATGAGCTGCTAGCAGCGCAGGATGTGTACACATGTGTTTGTGAATGGCGGCAGGTAGGTGCCTCGCCGTTGTGGAACTTGCTTAAAAACGACAGAAAATCGGCAAACTGACGCTTGGGTCATTGCAGTGCAGTGGACTGGACATCGTGGTTCCGAATGAAATGAAATTATAGTGCCGGGGAAAGACAGCTTTGCGACAGCGACTTTTCATGCCAAAGGGGCGCACAAAATTTGGGTTAAACATTTTGTTGGTTTTGGGCAAAGTGTTTCTTCTTTCTTTCGACTCCATATTCTTCCCTTTTTCTCGCCGTATTTCTTTTACTTTTTCCACTTCCCTTCAATTTTACCAGCGATTTATAGATGGCAATCTAGAATGGGGAATGCGTTGGGGCTCCAATCCAACGCCGATCGAAAAGCCCCTCGCTGGTAGAAATGTCCAAAACGCAAAGGGTCTAAAATGGTCGTAAATCACCCTTGGCATTCGACATGCCGACCCACCGGTTCGCATCCTACGTCTGAGCACACACACACACACACACATATGGGGCTGAATGCAGCGCACAGCAGGCTTCCACGTCACTGCATGCACGTTGCATGAACTTGATGGCACTGCATGTTGCTGCAACAAAAAACAGTAACATAGTGCAAACAACACAACTCCAGACGATTTCCATATTCAAGTTCAGTGTCCAATCGATTTGGCATGCATACATACATACATACATATGTATTTGCATGTGTGCAACTCCACCGGGAGTGCTATAGCTGGGGCATACAATGGAGATGTTAAGCGTCAAAGTTGCTGCAACAACAACAACAAACACCATGTAAGCTAATAAAAGCTAAACTCTCAGTGATGGCTGGCTGGCTGGCACAGGCTGGGGAGTGGTGAAATGAAATGCAATTTTATGAAATCCGCAAACATAAACACATCGCACAATCGCTCACCCGTACATACTCATACTATACATACAAACTAACATACATACATTCATACTTACATATGTACATGCGTGAAAACACAAACGAATGCTGCCAACTCCCACACATCTGCCACCACATCCACAGTCATTCATTTGTTTGCCTCGCTTCGCTTCGCCTCGCCTCGCCTCTCCTCGCCTCGCCTCTCCTCTTCTCGCCTCGCCTCTCCTCGCCTCGCCTCTCCTCGCCACACACTAAAAGGGCTTATTTTAATAGATTTCAAATGGGGTGTGTTGCTGCAATTGCGACTGCAATTCCGATTCCTCGCCTTCTCCCATCACGCAAGCCGCTTATGCTACGCGTTGTCTATCATGCTCGCTGTTGGGGCTAGGGTGGCCAACATTTTCTAGTACTTTTTCAAAAAAATTGGAAAAAATATAGTACACTTCACATATATGTATAGTATTTTATTTAAGAGAAAAAGTAAGCAAACACGATTTATAAGTGATGGAAAATTTTTTTCCTGCGAATGCCGAAGTTGTAATTTTAAGTAAATTTGTTAATTCTTTCTGAGTTATGTTGCGCTACTTCGATTATAAACTCACAATTACCCTTTACTTTGAATAATATTTAATTTAATATTGTTATTTCAGAATGAAATTACTGAAATATATTTATATTTACATATAATTCAAGAAATATAGTATTTTTGCGTACTATATTTTTTCCAACTATATATTAAAGCACGGTTGGCAACCCTAGTTGGCGCCCCCCCACCGCTCTGCCCACTGTTTACTGTTTGCGAGCTTTTCCGTTAACTGCTTGTTTGACTGTTTATCTGTCTGACTCTGTGTAGGAACAGTGCTCGCGTATTTCTGCAGCTGGAATTGCATTGAATTGCCCAGCCAACCGTTGCAATGAAAATGAAAATGCGGAATTGTTTCCAAAGAAATTCTTTCCTTCGTTTTTAGGAATTGCTTTTCAAATGCAGATATCATTGTCTGCAATTTACAATTAAGGGCCAGAAAATAATAAGGTGTAACAAAATCGCAGTATCACCATTTAAAAGTAATATAAAAAAATATTAAACATAAAATAAATCAAAGAAATATAGCCAAAACTCTTCAAGGTACGACGAGTCTGTTATTTCTGCCGCCACTGTATACACATGTATGCATTTTTATAAGGTCACCATCGATTCATTTAGGTCGCAGTGCATACCTCTTTTACCTATCTATCTTAAGCTCACATTTTCCTATAATAATAAACGCAAATGGTTCATAAGAAGTATTTGTAATCTCAAAAGCTCACACCCTTCCGCACAAATTACGTCATTTTTGTTTGGCCGAGCTTCTCCTCCGACATGTGGCGTGCGCGTGCGTGATGTTGTCACACAAAGCGGAGGGACCTACAGTTTTACGCCGACTCCGAACGGCGATTGTATTTTTATGAGAAGCTGCTTTTCATGGCAGAAATGCACTCGGAAGTTTGCCATTGCCTGCCGAGGGACGACCGCTGTTGAGAAAAAACCTTTTTTATATATTTTTTGCGATGTTGCTTTGACCAGGCCTTGAACCCAGGTGCTGATGAGTGAAAGCCCGCACTGCTTACCACTACACCACAGCGGCCGACGACATTTTCATCCATCCCATTCTTATGTAACTTTGTCCCAATAAGTGCAGAAGTGCGCCCTGCTCAGAAAGCTTTTGGAAACAAATTACAAAAATCATTGGAACGATCCCCATAGAGCTCTACCTGTTTGCACCCATTGGTTAACGAGGCATCAGCAATTCTTACTGCACTTACTTCACCATGTTTTTGTGTGCGAATGAGTGGGTTTTGCAACATAAGCGAGGAAATGGGATAGATGGAAAAAAGACTGTCGCTTTTTCCATTGTTGCATTATGGTGTTGGTATGTTTTTACGTAGCTTCGGAGTTCTACTTTTTAGTTCGCCGTGCCACAGTATTATACAAGATGCATTTGTATATAAATACATATAGATATACCTACTCTAGGACCATGTAAACATATGAAAAGATCAACATATGTAGCTGAGGCATGATATTGATAGCCCTTTTCTGACAGGCACAGTATTATATACCTACATACATACATAAATACATGCACACATAAAAACTTCCCAGGACGGTTCTGATCTGAACTACCCAGTGGGAAAAGTAGTAAGTAATGCATTACATGCGTGATGCAATAGTATAATTTGTTTCTTCTGAGTTCTCGATTCTATGGCTGTTAACTATGTAATCAGTATTCTAACGAATCCAAAAAGTCCCAAAAAATTCATATTAAATCACATTCATTCCTCGATACTAGGTAATGCAAAAATGAATGCCCCGATTTTCCTACGACATCGCCGGGGGGAAAAAATGCATTTTCGAATGCGCAAAGGGCTGTTTTACGGATTATTTTTTCGTTTACTATACATACATTACATTTTCCCACTGGGATGTATGCACACACACATGCATACATACATATGTATGTATGTACAGTTCTATCTGGGTCGAGTGAACTAATTAATGCAAGACCAGTTC
>NW_016180613.1:428-6671 GCF_001687245.7 Rhagoletis zephyria | reverse complement strand
CTATCGATGTATGCAGATGTATTCAAAAGCAGTAATCTGTCAAAGTAAAATTTGCAGATGTTCATGAAAGGTATGAAGCCTTCGGCATAGCCGAAGACAGCGCTGCTCTTACTTGTTTTTTTTTAATTACGGATTAGGAGTAAAGCTCTACATAAGTAAACTTACTTTGACAGTTATGCGCCCTCTCGATATACACACTGCAGCAGCTGAATAGCTGCTTAAGATATTTGCTTGTTTCGCTGCTCACAATTGTTAGTCCATCTCGAACTCATACGCACTTGTGTACCTATATTAGGGTGATCCTTAAAAAATCAAATGAGTGATTTTTTTCAGTCTAACCCCTACAATCAGTAACACCACGGTCACACACATCATATACAAATTTTGGTCCCGTTTGGAGAGGATTAAGGCGTGTCACACTGGGGCCAAAGTTGAGATTCCTCTATAGAGACTAGAGATGGGCGCGGGATAGCGGAACCCGCGGGACCCGCGGGACCCGCGGGACCCACGGTACTGATTTAAAATTGGCCGGGAGGGCGGTATCGGGAAGATCTGCAAAAAATATTGCGGACGGGATGGGACCAAAATCCTTTCCCGACACTCCTGACAAAACCGCAACCCCCGCAAATTCACAAAATTTTCCTTAAAAACGATGTTTGAAATATGCACTTTTAATGTTTTATTGAGACGAAAAAGAAAAAAATTATAGGAAGATGGCAGATCTTTCATTATTATTTTTATTATTTAAAATTAATTTAAAAGACATGAACGTTTTTGTGAACCTTCGATCGGTTTGCAAACCTCGCCACACACGTTGAAATCTCAACCGCTCGTTTCAATGCTTTAGAGATAGATATCGGGACCCACGGTTCGTGACTTCAAAATCGAATTTCGAGATGGGCGGGGTCGGGATTAAATATTTAGTCCCGTGCCCATCTCTAATAGAGACTCAAAAAATTAAAATTGCCAACTCATACCCAAAATCGATATTGCCGTAGTCGAAGATATCACATATAAATTTTGGTCCCGATTGGAGTCGGTTAAGACGTGTCGCAATGGGGTTCAAGGTCATATGCTCCATGGAGACTCCAAACATTAAAAATATTTTAAATTTTTTTCATTTACCACTAAAGTCAAAGATATCACATACAAATTTTGGTCCTGATTGGAGTCGGTTAAGACGTTTTCATAGAGTAATCAAAATTTTTACACCTGTGCGCCACGCCTTATCTTCGACTTTGGTAGTATTGATTTGGGGTATTAAATGAAAAAATAACTATTTTTAATTTTTTGAGTCCCCATCGAAAAGTCTGAACTTTGCCCCCTGTGCGACATGCCTTAACCGTCTCCAATCGGGACCGACCAAAATTTATATGTGATAGCTTCGACTATAGTAGCATCGACGTAGAGGTTGAGGCTATAAATACACGTGCCGCCAAATAGCTTACACATCCGCACATAAAAAAGACGAAGGAAAGCAAATATAGTCGAAGAAAGTGCGGGTAAACATGTTATTTTTTTATTAGCGTACGACAAGGACTATTGTAGTGTAGAAAACTCGCATACTCGAACCACATATAGCCACATATGTACATATGTATTGTACAGGCATGTCGAAACTATTGAGGCCACTAAGCAGAGAGTTTAAATTAAAGCTACTCTATGTTAAGTTTTTTAGCCTTACCTACAGCCATAATCATTTTTAAAGCTTATGACTAAGTACGTAGTGCGCTATATCAGGTTCTCCGTTAAGCATAACAAAAAAAATTGCAAAAAAGACAAACTTTATACTATGTACATATATTTGTACATACATACATATGGACTCTAAAAATCAAGGAGTATTGGGGTTAAAATGTATTTTGCAATTCCTAGAACGATGTTGTTGTTATTGACATTGTTGCCGTTTGGCTCAGTAACTTAACCTACTGAACTATACAATTGGATAAAATAAACAGGTAAATTTAGTATAACTATTTTACATGGACTGGTTATGTTGCAAATAATCTTTAAATTTAAGGCTTTTGCCCTTAACATTTGTGTAGGATGGAAAGAGCAATAACACTCAGTTCTTAGTATTTAAAATATTTTTCCAAATTTTTATTCAGTCCTTTCGGTGTTTTGTAGTTACAAAAAGCGATACACATACATTTTGCCATTAAAAAGTTAAAAAAAAGTTGGCCAAGGACTCGGTTGTAATATTTGAAATTAATTTAATTTTAGTGACATTTCACGATTCAAGAAGATGTGCACATATTTAAAGATAATACGATGTCATCCATGCATATGTATGTATTTTTGTCTGTTGTATTTTTTTGCCAATAGACACGCTTGCTTTCTTTCATTCTCGCTTTTACTTTCACTTAAATTCTCGCTGGCGGTGGAGGCCTGACGATGACGATGACGATGACGATTCGTGGCTTATTTGGCTTCCGTTCGGCCTGAAATACTAAGTGCTATATGTCTATGTATGTAGTGCTATATGTTTATGTATGTATGTATTAATCATTCTCATGGCCATGTCACTGCCTTTAAAAGTGAAAGTTCAGCCTACAATCCCAGACACACTCCCTTGCTTCCTTGTTTTTGTAACAGAAACAAATATGCGAGCATGTGTGCAGGAACTTTTCCGTAATCTCTAACGAAGTCACTCTCATCAGTTTTCAGCCTATGTACATTAGGGTGGCCCAAAAAGACATGTGAAAAGTAAAGCAGGAATTTTAATGTCGCCACCCTTTAGGATTTTTTTTTTGTGATCAACAAATATTTAGGGAGTGCTCGAAGCGCTCAAAGTTTTCCATGTATTTTATGAGGGGAAATTAACACTTTTCGTAGAAATGGTATATAATTCTAGAAAATCAATTCATATTTCGATCGGAAAACTCTGCTTCTCTTCAGGAGATTCGCAGTAATAATACCCAACTGTTTATTTAACAATTTTTTCATGGTAACTATATTTTATAAGTCCGCTAAAACAACCAAAAAATGCAATGGGCCAATAAAAAGTCTTTGGTATTAAAAAATGGTTAAATAAATAATTGGATCTTAATACTGAAATTCTCCTGAAGATAACCGGAATTTTCCGATCGAAATGTATTGATTTTCTAGAATTCTGGACCCTTTCAACGAAAAGTTGTTCTTTTCCCCATATAAAGTGTATGGAAAGCTTTCAACGCTTTGAGCACTCCGTAAATAATTTTTGATTTCAAAATAAAAAATGGGATATATTTTTTCGGTATAGAACAATCCTCGGGGATGGCGGTATTAAAATTCCGTTTTTAGTGTTTTTCGCCCACTCTAATGTACAAATGTATATGATTTACTATGTGTGTGTAACAGCCTTACTCTATTATGTAAATGTTGCGCCACTTCATGCGATACACAACNTATATGATTTACTATGTGTGTGTACCAGCCTTACTCTATTATGTAAATGTTGCGCCACTTCATGCGATACACAACGTGTAAACAGGCTTAGCAGTACCTAGTGCTCAAGGTCAAGGCTCTATAAAAGCCGCATGCTCAGTGAGCACGCAGCTACCGCGCATTTACTCAAATCCTTTGTAGAGCCCATGCGCCTACACGTAGGCCACAAAAGGGAAATGTGTGCAGGATATAGAACGCAAAGTTAAAGTATTGAAAGAACGGTGCTCCCACATCCTTTTACATTTNGAAACAAATATGCGAGCATGTGTGCAGGAACTTTTCCTTAATCTCTAACGAAGTCACTCTCATCAGTTTTCAGCCTATGTACATTAGGGTGGCCCAAAAAGACATGTGAAAAGTAAAGCAGGAATTTTAATGTCGCCACCCTTTAGGATTTTTTTTTTGTGATCAACAAATATTTAGGGAGTGCTCGAAGCGCTCAAAGTTTTCCATGTATTTTATGAGGGGAAATTAACACTTTTCGTAGAAATGGTATATAATTCTAGAAAATCAATTCATATTTCGATCGGAAAACTCTGCTTCTCTTCAGGAGATTCGCAGTAATAATACCCAACTGTTTATTTAACAATTTTTTCATGGTAACTATATTTTATAAGTCCGCTAAAACAACCAAAAAATGCAATGGGCCAATAAAAAGTCTTTGGTATTAAAAAATGGTTAAATAAATAATTGGATCTTAATACTGAAATTCTCCTGAAGACAACCGGAATTTTCCGATCGAAATGTATTGATTTTCTAGAATTCTGGACCCTTTCAACGAAAAGTTGTTCTTTTCCCCATATAAAGTGTATGGAAAGCTTTCAACGCTTTGAGCACTCCGTAAATAATTTTTGATTTCAAAATAAAAAATGGGATATATTTTTTCGGTATAGAACAATCCTCGGGGATGGCGGTATTAAAATTCCGTTTTTAGTGTTTTTCGCCCACTCTAATGTACAAATGTATTTGATTTACTATGTGTGTGTAACAGCCTTACTCTATTATGTAAATGTTGCGCCACTTCATGCGATACACAACGTGTAAACAGGCTTAGCAGTACCTAGTGCTCAAGGTCAAGGCTCTATAAAAGCCGCATGCTCAGTGAGCACGCAGCTACCGCGCATTTACTCAAATCCTTTGTAGAGCCCATGCGCCTACACGTAGGCCACAAAAGGGAAATGTGTGCNGCATTTACTCAAATCATTTGTAGAGCCCATGCGCCTACACGTAGGCCACAAAAGGGAAATGTGTGCAGGATATAGAACGCAAAGTTAAAGTATTGAAAGAACGGTGCTCCCACATCCTTTTACATTTATTCTCATCGATTTTGTTTGAATGCTCGCCACTCATTTTTCTGTACACGTGCGCTCCCATCCCAACACCAAAATGTATGCCTATGAGATGATTGGGCCTATGCCTCTGAGCGAAACGCCGAAACGTCGAAGAAGAGAGTAAAAATATAGTGGCGTTGAGTTTTGTTGCATACAAATAGCTGTGGTGATTATTTGACAGCAGTGAAGTAGAGCTTGGCACCTCCACCGACCGAGATAAGCAACAAACATTAGCTCTCCTGGGAGTTGTGGACGCTACAAAGCGGATGGGCGCTTGCGGGAACTTCATGGTTGACTGCCAGCCTGCAAAACAGCTGGTGGAGTCTGTAGCTGGGAGCTGCTTATTTATGTGCGCGTGTGAGGTCGGCTTTGTAACTTTTTATTGGCGGCATTTTCTTTTACTTGCACCCGGGTTCTTCCCTTCCCATTCACCAAATTTAGTTTTTATATTCTTGGCTAGCCAATCGCTAGGAACGTAAAAAGTCAAACACTCGCCTCTCGCTCTTAGCTAAATATGCTGAATGTCGCCCAACTGAGCTACATACATACATGCATACATACATATGTATGTATGTATGTTCATACACACTTGTGGAGCGAGATGTGGGAACATAAATTAGAAATGGAAATTTTCTTCGGCACGTGCTTACACTAACATCATTTGAGCGCATTTCATTTACCCCCACTCAAATTCCACGAATGATATCCGTCGTGTTTTTCTCTGCTTGTCACCCACTCTAATAATTATTTTATTTCAAATTTTTATTTTAAATTAAGACATTTTTTTATTAACCTTGGAAAATTTTTGAGGCAATGTTTTGGTGGGATTTTTACTCGCGTATCTTTTTGAATATATTTTATTTCTGGTGCTCGTACTATAATTTTTCGCATTTTTATACCCGAGGAGCGCACTTGCGCACAGGGTATTATAACTTTGTTCGCATAACGGTTGTTTGTAACAGTCTAAAGGAATCGAGATAGATATAGACAAATGTATACAGTGCCGAACAGAAGTATTGGCACAGTGAATTTTTCGCAATATATGCAAAGTTCTTTATTGTAATTTATTTTCGATAATTTTTTGTAAAAATATTGTTCATTCTACACCAGAAAACATAATAATAAAATCTATACACTTTGTGCAAAACTCAGGAAAATTCATTAAATCTGCACACTTATTTGCAACTTTTTATTCAGATTTTTTAGAAAAATTCTAAGTATGCAGTTTTATAGCCCATTCAAATTTAGAATAACAAAGTGCAAGTTTGAAGTCACTAGAAAATCGCATTGATTTTTGGCAATTTTTTTTCATGCAAGTTCTTCCATACAAAGTAATTCGACAGTTATTTTTTGTATGGAGAAAATGAGCAACACCTTCCACTAAAAAAATTGCCAAAAATCAACGCGATTTTCTAGCAACTTTAAACTTGCACTTTGTTATACTAAATTTGAATGTGCTATAAAACTGCATACCTAGAATTTTTCT
>NW_016180613.1:0-125 GCF_001687245.7 Rhagoletis zephyria | reverse complement strand
AAAAATCAACGCGATTTTCTAGCAACTTTAAACTTGCACTTTGTTATACTAAATTTGAATGTGCTATTAAACTGCGTACTTTGATTTTTTTTTTTTTAATCTGAATAAAAAGTTGCAAATTAGTG
>NW_016180612.1:0-6671 GCF_001687245.7 Rhagoletis zephyria | reverse complement strand
TTACTTTTATTTATTTTTAATGTAATTATAGTTGTTGGGGATTTTTTTTGTTAAAACTAAACTATACTATAACGGCCAAGCCAAGTCGCTAAAGTAACTTAAGAGAAAAATGATTTTAATTTTTTAAATTTTATATGAAAATTGATAGAAAATAAAAACTAATTTTCCATTTAAATTCCTGGAGGAACCGGCTGTAAAATTTAGATTAACTGATAGTAAAATAAATAATGTGAAATAAAATAAAACAAATGAAAAAAGAATAAAGTAAAATAAAACATACAAATCAAATAACATTTAGAAAAGTAAAATAATTAATAAAACCAAAAAAAAAAAATGGCAATCGCTAGAACTGGGGATCGGAGCTGGTCCCTACGGACTTGTAGTACGCAGCTCTCACTACTCGGCTTTTTCGGAAATTTTGACAGACAATTCAGTAGAAGTATAGAGACTTTCGAGGTTCAGGATAATCATTTGGTACTTTCTTCACATGCTAATAAAAGTATTTTTGTTCTTTTTACGCAGTGGGAGCAAACCTTATTTTCGATGATTGAACAAAGTGGCTCAATTGCTGTGGATACATTTTTCTTTCTCAGTGGATTGCTCGTAATTATGGTGGCTTTTAGGGAGTTGGCGAAGTATGGCGAGTTTATTTTTATTTTTATAAAATAATCTGTTTCAATTTTTATTGTTTTTTTTAGAAACACTGGTAAACTTAATGTACCAATGATGTACATTCATCGTTATTTGCGCCTAACACCGGTTCTAGCAGTGGCCATTTTGTTTTACATGTCATTATTTAATTATATTGGCAATGGACCCATTTGGAAGAGCTTTACGGTTGCTAATAAAATTTGTGATAAAACTTGGTGGGAAACATTATTTTATGTGCAAAATTATGCAGCTGCTGGCGAAATGGTGAGTAGCTTTTAAAATGACCATAACATAATAATAAAGAAATGAATATCTATATTATTATGAATAAATAAATGAATAAATAAATAATCTATTCCAGTTTAATTTTCCCTAATTGAACAGTAATTAATTAATATGTGTACATACATAAGTGCTCATGGAAAGGTTCTCTTATATAGCTTCCATGAAACTATTTTGTGATTCGGGATCTGGAAGGCGTTGAAACATCTTTGAAAATCGAATTTTTAACTTAAAAGTTTATGGTAGGAAACGTTTTTTCGAAAAAAATGTTTTTATGTAGGATTGAAACAATTTTTTCTTTCGTCATTCACGACGAAACGTCCTAGGGCTGATCGACTTCGCCGCAGCCCGAAGCATGAGAAACGAAGTCGATCATTTTGTGAGAGACGAAAGATCGACCAAACATCGGCTCGTCTCCCTTGCGCTCAGCAAGCACTACTCTCCAACAAACCGGCATATGGCAGCAATGGCACCACATTTACTGCTTATTACGTACCGTCCCCAAAGAAGTAGTGCGATTTCATAAAAACTGGTAGTTGAGGAATATCGTGTAGCTGCAGAATAGAAAATTACATATAAAGGCACGCCGAGATCGGGTGCAACGTGGGCTACTATGTGGGATCGATGTAGAAAGCTGAAGAGGGAAAGGCCTAAATACATATGTGACTGCAAAGAGCATGAAACTCCAAAATTTAATCAGAAAATTAGCCAACTTAGGGAAGATTTTAAACACAGGGCGTACTTCTCTAAAAACAACCACAGGGTTGCCACCTGTCAACCCATTCAAGTTATTTAATAAGTTAAATAAATTATTAAAATATGGGTATCAATAGTAGGAAGTTTGAAAAATTATTTGAAATATCAACACTCGGGTGTCAAGCGGAATAGTGCGAAGAAAACTTTATTTTGAACATTTAGAATCTTTAAAAGGCTTGCAACGTGTTTGTAAAGTGACATTCAAATTATTTTATAATTTGGATTAATAATTAAAAAATGTGTATTATCGAAACGAGTTTCAAAAGGCGTGATTTCTGAAATATATAAAGGAGGGTTGCCATCAGTTTAAAAAATCCAACTCAGCTTAAATTAAGGCAATTACCAAATTGAAGTATGTATCAAAATTTGGGTGCCAGACAAAAGAGATTGAAAATCTTTTGAAAAGGGTTGGTACCTGTTGGAAATGTCGAATTAACTAATACACAGGATATATGAAATATTAAAATATTGGTGCAAACAAAAGAGTGTTAAGAAATCTAGAGTTTGAACATAAGAAATATTTTTTAGGTGTTTGAACAAGATTACCACCTGTTTAAAATTCAAATTATTTAAAAAGTTAAATGAATTACTTAAATATAAGTGTTATTCGAAATTGGTTTGAAAAGGCTTTCAGGCAGGTTCTGCAATTCACTTCCGAGTGAATTTCAACCAAACTCGCTTCGAACTCGAATTGAGCTTTGTAGAAATTCATTCGGAAATAAATTGCAGAACCTGCCTCTTCATTTCCGAAATATGAGAGGTCAAAATAAAGGCCCTGGCCTTTATATGTGCGATAAGATTTTATTTTTTTGAAGTTAGAAACTTTTTATCGGTATAGAGTGGGTTAAAACTTGGTTATATTAAAAACCGACTATGCGAGACGTCTCTTCACTCAAAAAGGGCTACAGGGATTTAGATGAAATATGACATTCGTAACGCTTATCACTCGGGCGTTTCAACGCCGTGCGGGTTCACTAGTATATGTTTATTAGACTGTCCCAAAAACACAAAGTGCCGTGCCGACTTGCACTCAAAGTTATCAGAATTATCTTTGCGCTATTACTATACTCCCAACAGTATTAGGGCATAATAATCTGCCCTAAATAGATTGGCGCTTACACATACATTTGTATGTTAGTGTTTGGCCGAGCGTCTCCTCCGATTTGTGGTGTGCGCCTTGATGTTGTCACACAAAGCGGAGGGACCTAAAGTTTTACCCTGACTCCGAACGACGGGTGTTTTTTTATGAGAAGCTGTTTTTCATGGCAGAAATACACTCGGAAATTTGCCATTGCCAGCCGAGGGGCGACCGCTGTTAAGAAAAAACCTTTTTTCTAAATTTTTTGTTGCTTTGACCAGGGCTTGAACCCAGGCCCTGCGGTCTACTATTCACAATTAAGCGCCTATTAATCAAATATAACCGACTTGCGCCGTCATATCCCGAATGAAGATTGAAATATTTGCTTGCACACACAATGAATTATGAAAAATTACTCATACGCCCTGGCACTCGCACTTCTTTGGTTATTGCTTAATACATAAATGCACATATACTTATGTACATACATACGTATTAGGGCAGGTCAATTTGTATGAGAGATTTTTTCGACTATGCGTGTATAAGAAAAAACAGAAGGAGGAAAAAAATCTCCGCCGTTTGAAACTGGCACTTCATTAGACTAAAATTGTATGGGCTATAGAACTGCATGCCCAAATTTTTTTTAAAAATTCAGAATAAAAAGTTGAAATTTTGATGAAAATTTGTTGAGTTTTCCTAAATTTTGTATAAAGTTTGAAACTGTGATTTACACGGTTTTGGTTAAAGCTTAGACGATATTTTTATATAAAAATAACAAAAAAAATTTGGCTCGAAAAACATTGCGAATATTTGAAGAAAAGCAAAGCATGGTCGTTTGTTTGAGTCACTGTGGGTTGCGAAAATAGATTTCTTAGCATTTTGCTGTACAAAATATGCTATAAGCGGTTTTTCGGTAAGAAGAATCCATTTCTGCACTTATGTTTTTCTCAAAACTTCTACCTGAGGCCGTAAAATTGAAAATTTTCCCAATTACTTCCAAATCCATTTTCACAATTTGGCAAACCCTTTGCTTAGAATTACACGTAGAATCCTCCCATGCTATAGGCGCATTTTATAAAATTATGTCGTAAATTATCGTAAAGGATTATGAGAATCAATTTTCCCGTTTACAACCTAATATTTTTGGAAAATAACTTATTTCAATTTATTTATTTTCAGTGCCTTGGTCATGCCTGGTATTTGGCAGTGGATATGCAATTATTTTTTTTATCGCCCATATTTTTGATTGTAATCTGGAAATGGAGCAAATTTGGCATAGCTGCAACTATAACTTTCGGCTTACTGCTGGTTGCTTGTCTATTTGCAATTGTTATGATAAATCAGTACACAATTTATGACATTGCACGGTACATTAACGCAAAATTTTTGTTTAAATAAATTTTGAAATTATGTATGTATGTATGTATGCATATTGATGAATAATGTAATTTCAGAAACTATGGTGCTGCGAGTGAGGCAATGCCAAAAATTTACTATTCAACACACACCAGATGCTCGGCGTGGATAGTGGGACTAATTTTTGGTTACTACTTGCATCGCAACAATGGAAATGTTGCTAAATTACCAAACGTAAAAATATAATTATAGTGAAATTAATTTTTGTAGAACCACTTTTACTTATCCAAATATAATTCCAGTGGTTAGTCGCCGTTAGTTGGCTGATATCGCTCATCATAGTTTTCACAATCGTATTCGCTTGGTATCCAAGCACATTGCTCGGCACAAGCGGACCCACTGTACTAGAAAGTGCTTTCTATTTGGCTGTGGGACGTGTGGCATGGCCTTTGGCTTTATGTTGGATGGTATACGCTTGTATAAATGGCTATGGCGGACCAATTAACGTCTTTCTGTCGTGGTCGCTCTGGCAACCGATTTCAAAACTTTCGTACAGCATGTACATTTGGCATTTGATTGTGATTACAATTAATGCATCGCGCATCAAAACCAATACATACTTTTCGGATTATGATGTGGTAAGAGAAATTTAGATTTTGATGAAAATTTATTTTTGATGTTTAACTTGTGTGTGTTTTTTTTTAGATATTGAGCTTTTGGAGTAATTTTAGTATTACACTATTGGTATCCATTTGCGTGTATTTGGCTGTTGAAGCGCCAATTGTTGATATTGAAAGTTACTTGTTGCCACGTAAAGCGGCAATGGTCAGCAGGCAACAAACAACGCCGGCTCCAGCAGCAACAATATCACAACAAAATTTACGTGATTAATATCAGCTATACAAAGAGAAGGAACTCTGTGGCATTTTGTAAATGTTGGTACATTTTTGTAATATGTAGGTTTAATGTGTGTTAAATTTATGTATGTATCTCCTTACATACACACATATATACGAACATATGCATGTGTGATAAATTGATTGCTTTTTAAATGCATTCTGGTAATAAATAATTAAGTTATTTTCTCAAAACAAAGACCATATCAAAGGCGAGTTGAGGAAAAAAGAGAACAACTTTTGGTTTGTATCATCTAATAACAAAGCAGTGGTGGGCAAAAGCCGCATGTGGATTTTCTAAATGCTGCAAAAAGCCAAAAAAGTACAAACATAATAACATACTTACCAAAACGAAAATACCAATATTTAAGACTTTTTTAGTCGTTATTCGACTATGAATGTTAAATTTTAAGCCAAAGTTTTCTCAAGTTCTGATTACACTGTAGGGACACTAAAATGACTCAAAACAAACCATCGATACATGAATTTCATTTTGGGTCGTAGATTGCGGATCTGTATACCATTTTTTTAGAACAAGTAATTTTCCCAAGATATTTTTATTTTAAGTTTGCATTGCGAATGAGAAAATGCAAATTTTAGCATCGAAAATGTTACTCATACGCCATGTACGGCATCCTATTCCTATTTCAAACTAAAAATTACTGCAAATTTTCATTTGGACATTCACAACTTGCTTAGACGTATTTTCTGAAAGCCTACGAGACATAACTAAACGATGCTCTAACGTCAACGCAACCCAAGCTGGTTTCGGACCACTCGGATCCGTGCAACCGTGGGGAGCTGTGACGCACCTTTAAACGATGTTATACTCTACGACTACGACTTCTTTATTCCAATTCTGCAGCGTCATGCCCTTTAGAACTACTGAACAGATTAGGACGAGATTTTGCTTAATATAATCTGTATCAATAGGGGTATTATCTTTAGTACTTAGAATTTCTATAGGGTTGCCACCTGTCTAAAAAATTATAAGATCTGTTTATTGAATTACAAAAAGTGAGATGTGAAATGGAAAGCCTTGGGCTGAAGATGTTTAATAATTTATTAATTTTGGAGTAGGGTTGCCACCTTTCTAAAAGTTATAAGATTTTCACCCTTCACTGGACTCAAAACTGAGCTTCCAAGTGAAAGGACATGGCCTGCAGATATGCAGATATTTTTTTAATTTGTTTAGTGGGATTGCCACATTTATAAGAAATTATTACCTTACATTATAATACCTGCAGGCATTTTTTGTTAATGACATCAGATTTGCATAGTTCATTCAATTTAAAAAAAATTAGGTCTTCAGATGTGCTTTTGCTTTGCGGTTTTATTTTTTCGAGGAGGGTTGCCACCTGTACGAAAAATTATAAGACGTTGGAATATGAAAATTGAGGTGACCAAAGAAAGGGCTTGGCCTTTAGATGTTCAGAAATGTGTTATTTTTTGAGTAGGGTTGCCACCGTTTTTATAAATTACAATATCTTCGTTCGTTGGACTAAAAATTAGGTACCAAGTGAAAGGATATGGTCTGCGGATGTGTAGTAAGCTTTTATTTATTTTTAGTGGGGCTGAAACATATTTTAAAATTGCTACCTTACATATATGTACATACATATGGGCATTCCCATGGTGGCGCACGTGACAGT
>NW_016180611.1:0-6672 GCF_001687245.7 Rhagoletis zephyria | reverse complement strand
TTTTTTTTTTAAATAGTTCTTCAGAAATAATCCAAATACTTCTTTAGTATAAGTTTAATGATTTTTGGAGAGTTTTAATTCACTGACCTTAGTTAGGGTGGTACGTTGGGGTGGTAGGTGCTNAATTATATCCCAGCGACAAAAAATCGATAAATGCCGAAGATATGACGAAAAATGTAAAAAGGCGATCCCAAAAAATATTTATTGCCTTCCAAAAATATTTTACACTCAGGGGTTTACGGCGATTTGTTATCTGGTACGGTCTAGTAAATTATCATACATATGTACATACATACATACATACATACTACATATTCACAGCTGTATGCTGGCGGCGTCCTTTTTCCGATTCGTTCCGATCCCAATGTGATTCATGGTTTATTGGTTTAATAGCTCATCGGTAAAGTAGCCAAGTAAGAATGATTGTGCTTGATTGCCGGTTTACATGGCACCAATTGGTGCCTTCAGCTACATACATACATACATATACGCTCCCATATGCACATACATACATACATGTTCGTTTACATACTCGTATCTCCATTTTACCTAGCTTGCTGTTAGTCTGGTTGTCCTTTCCTTGCAGCATTTTCAACATTCGCTTACTTTTCAGCCTTTGATTTTAAACCATGTATGTACATATTATTCCATATTTTATTGTTTATTTGCTACTGATTTTGTTATTTTTGCTATTTTTGTTATTTTTGTAGTCGTTGATGTTGTAGGCCTCCTCTCGTTAGTTATGTGCGTCTAGAGTAGAATGAAATTGTCCCATTGGCTTTGATGATGCTGAAGTGATAATTGAAAATATGTCTACTTCATTCAATATTGATATGAACTATGTATATATGTATGTGTGTAATATATAGTATGCATGTATGTTTATGAAGGCAATATTTACATAAATATATCTATTGAGTTACTAAGTGTGATAATAAGTTTATTAATATAACTCAATTAATATTGTCTGTTGTTGGAAAGTGCTTGGAAGGGCTTATAATTTAAGTTTTCCAAAGATTTTATAGCAACTAATTTGATTGAGTCACCCATTTGTTACCGTGCACATAATACCTTGGTGTCAATACTGTATGTATGCACATACATACATACATATGTACATAGATGGAACTTATTGTTATTTATGATCCCCGAATGCCAACTTTTTTATTACAGCTTTTTAACGCCAGTAATATATACTTCGGAGGGTTGTCCTTTTTCGGTACAAAAGGTATATTGTTTTCTGTGAGCCAGTCCAACGTTTTTTTTTAGCGTAATGGCTACTTGCCAAGTCCGGCCAAAACATGATTTCGTCGCGAGCATGATTGTTTTCAATGAAACGCTTCAATTTGGTTAAACATTGGTTAATGTAAGTGTCAGAATTCGATCGCTGCAGCACCACTTGGGCGGATTAACGGCATTGAAACACCTTTTGATGAAATGGCGGCCCACACCAACACTTTTGATTCAAATTTTGATTTGGCGGCATGTTTTACCTTATCTGGAGTCAATTCAATGTTATCAGTGTAGAAACCATCATTCCCGCTTATTTCATGATGCGAAAAAGTGACGTAACATTTTGGTATTATTTCGAGCTGCCTGGCTGTATATTTGGGTGCACGCTTACGTTTCCGGTAAAACACATTATGCTGCGTGGATTTGGAAACGACCACATTTTTTCTTATTTTCCTGTTCCTTACCATCGCGACAGTCTTTTAGAACGCGAAAAACAGTTCGGCGTGATATTGGCTTATCTTTGAATACTTGCAGAATTTCCTTTGAACTTAGTCTGCCGAAAAGATTTTCAGCAGACTTTCGTAATTCTTGTTTGTACGCCATTATTATTTGAGACAATTTAAAATTATGAGTTTGGTGGTTGCCTCTATGTAACAGTAAACACATTGAAATCGTTGAATATAATTTTTTCCCCATTTATGCAGTAACGGAATGCAACAGTTTTGTGCCAAAACTTATGGGACATATGTTAATGTATAACAAGGATGTTTATTTTTCCTGCCCGAAGAACACAGCACACGCTCGGCCCTTAGTCCATCACTGTATGCGCAAGTTCTTCATGAAGCGGACCCCATCGCAATGATTAAGTCGTGTTATAATTTTGGGAATCAAAACGATTTTCACCGACACAAAAAGTCAATTTAATAGTCCTATAGTCAGGGACCGTAATAGTTAAAAATTTTATTAAAAAAATCACCCTTTAACAATTATTTTTTGACTTTTATTTAATTAGTCCTTAAATAACAGTTATTTCTGATTTTTATTTTATAAATCCAAAGTAACAATTATTTTTTATGTTTATCTAAATAGTGTGCAAATAACAGTTATCTTTGATTTTTATATTATATGCCTTAAATAACAGTTATTGAAGACTCTTATTTATAAAAGTCATCAATAAAAATCGGTCAGTGACTTTTATTGTTTAAGTCACACTTATAAAAGTCGTTTGTATAAGTCTTAGTAAACTTTTGTTCTCCAACACCTAAATTTTTATTGGTATGACTCAAAAAATAAAAGTCAGTGACTGATTTGTATTATGACTTTTAAAAATAGAAGTCTTCAATAACTGTTATCTTAGATATATACATAATATCAAAATCAAAACTGACTGTTATTGGCAGATTATTTAGATAAAAATTAAAAATAATTATTTTCTTTTAATTTTGCATAAAAATTACAACATTTTTTATTTTTTTCAAATTTGATTCTCTGTGAAAAAACAAATCACTTAGCAGTAGAACATTTCCTTCATAGTGCATTTTTCACTGACAGTTTTCATCAATAACTGTTATGTTCAGTCCCTGCGTATAGTAAACAGCTCAATTGATCAAATTAAGTTTCTCACAGGCAGTCTTTCCTAAAAACGCGTTTTTCTCTCATCTTTTGCTTGGATTTTTTTGATGGAATGGCGTTTAGATTAAATTTAATTTTGGAGAGCTTTCGTCGCGTGCCTTAAAGGTGGGTCTAGTCTCCGTATAAGTTTTCTTAATGAAAGGAGAATTTCTTCTATAGAAATACTTAGGTGGACATTTTCCTTGCACTCCTTGACAGAACCTTCTTCTGGTTTTTTAATTCTAGATGAAAAAGTGCCTTGGAGCCTGACTATGAAAAAATAGTAGGTCAAGTTAGGTTGGAATGAGAGTAATTTCCCCTACGCTTATGCCAAGATTAGGCCCATTGTGTCATACAAATGTTGCTACGCTTGTTCGGGATTAAACCATTTTGTTGACGTAATGGATTCTGACAGCGCTCTTACGTTAAATTTCGATATATCCGCAAGGTTTTGTAGATATGGCTTTCCAATCGTATGCAAGTATATAGCCGTTTTCTTCTAAAAGCTGGGCGGTGGCAGGTAAGGTTTTGTACACTTTTCTCTTCTTCTTCGCATCTGCGGCTTCGACCGTAGTCCGCCGCGTCCACTAGTTATTATCTCAAAGCATGTACGCCGATGAGACAGTGAAGGTAAAAATTCGTGTGAGAATGGATACCTCGTTCCGTTTTAACCCTAAGAGTTCAGAAGTGCGCTTTTTTCGTAAGAGAGCCATGAATGGGAGGTTTGCCCAGTGTTCGTATGTTACTTGTATGCTGCAGTTTTTGTCACGTAGTTTAAAAGTGGCCATTGGTATATCTACCATGTCCTTATATGGAAAGTGGAGGGCAGTCGTACCTCGCCAATTCGTCAGCTTCAATATCTCGGTGTCCAGGCAGGCATATGAGTTGTATTATATAATGTTGAGCCAACTGGATTCGAGATTTGCGGCATTCAGTAAGAGGTCTTGTATTGTCCACGCATGAGCCTAGCGTTTTTTGAGCTGCTTGACTATCAGAGAAGATAAACACCTGCCTTTTCTCCTTGGGTCTTCTTATTAGGTGCTAATTGGCATCAACCACAGCCTGGTTTACACTACAGGGATCAGGAAGCCAAAATGATATGCCTAGTTGCAGCTCAGGTGAGAAGACTCCTCTTTCGAGTTTGGAGCCATTAGTATACATGTTTATAGTGTTTCATATGTGGTGAGGCCTGGTGTTCCAGTCCTGTCGAGTTGGTGTAGTAATTTTATAGTTTTCGGTGAAGGTATTTGATAGCATGCAGAAGTTAAGTAATTTTATAGTTTTCGGTGAAGGTATTTGATAGCATGCAGAAGTTACAGGAATCGGTATGGCCGCCACCTTCTCTAAAATTTTGGACTGGCCGGATGTACCATGAGTCCAGGAACCGCCTTCTCTGAATCTTATTAAGGCTGCAGTAACGGCTATCTCTCTGCCCAGAGTCGCAGGTGCATGAGAAAAAAAAAAAAACCAAAAAAAAAAGGAGGAAACATATGTGAATTTCCTCAAAGTGCGTTTGAGCCTTAATATTAACCTTAACCACGCAACTAATGTTAGGAAGAATTGTCTTTAAAGGCCCTTGCGGTCCGTTAATTTTGTAAGAAGAAGAGCTGACGATTAGATACTTAGGATGGCAACGAGCCAACACATTAAGTAAGTTTCTGCAAAGCCTTAGAGAGAAGAAAATGGGATTACCAAAAGACATTCGCCATCAACGATCCGGGATGCCAATTCGATTGTAGACTTAAACGCAGTGAATAAAGGAATTGTAATGCGTTAGAAAACTAGCTGGAGTTGATTTATCATTTTATTTCGGTACATATTTACTAATGAAAAGAAGAGCACCAATTTGGAATTTTATGCACTTTCCTGGGTACGCTGATGTAAAATACATATACTATACATTCATTCTGAATTCGAAAGTAAGCCATCTGCACATGTACATACAAACACATCAACTCATAGGTACACGCATGCGCACACATGTGCATTTGTATCTACTGTTTGTGTGCACATTATCTAGACCGAAAATTATAGCACTTCGCAGCACCTAAAATATAATCATCAATTACATACATGCCCATGTATTTTGTGGCCCAAATAAAAATTGTCAGTTGCACGGTAAAGGACAATAAACTTTGATGAATCATCCGGGGAGCAAAAAGCAGGAAAAAAGAAGGACATTTTAAGAATTGCGAATAAAGGAAGCAGAAGTCTGAAAAATCATGACTAAGGGCAAATGTTGATGTGTGACTATCTATATATGTATGTATATCAAATTTACATATATGCATACACTGGCGGTTATAAATGGATGATATACTTAAATCAAACTTTCAAACTTTATACAGAATTTAGAAAAATTCCACAAATTTGTATTTAAAATTTTAGTTTTTTAATTAGAAATTTTATAAAATTTTTGGGTATGCAGCTACAAGTCTGAAATTTTTTTAGCAAAATAAGTTTAAAGCGACTAAAAATCGCATTGATTTTTAATATTTTTTTCTGCTGACGGTATTTATGTTATTTTCATATAAATAAGAAAATTTAGGGAAATTCGTATTGGTAATTTTAACAAAAAAATTATATTTTTATGGAAAAAAGGGCAAAACGCCGTAAAAAAGAAATATTAAAAATCAATGTGATTTTTTAGGCGCTCAAAACTTGCACTTGTTTTACTAAAATTTTATAAGCCTTGTAACCAAAAATTTTATAAAAATGCTGTTTGATAAGCTCAAAATTTAGATAATTTGTGCAAATTTGCCAAACTCTGTATAAAGTTTGAAAGTTTGATTTATATGGTTTTTATTTAGGCATGAACCATATTTTTATAAAAAAATAAGAAAAAAATTGAGCTTGAAAAACATTGTAAATATTAAAAACAAAACACCAATTATCCACTTTTGACCGCCAGTGTAGGTACATATGTATGTACATATGACAAGCAATAAGCTTCAGTAAAACAATGCTATTGCAAGAAATACATACAGTTGTCCACAAAATAATTGGAGTGGGATATTTTAACCTGTTTTGGCTATTTGTCTTTAGTTTATTTAATGTTTCGTATTTTTTTGTAAAAGCCTAGCTTGTAATACAACAAACACCATATAAATTTACATTTTCAAGTTTGTACAAAAATTATAAAAATTCTGCAAATTTTCACCAAAATTTCAAACTATTTAACCAGAATCTTTAGAAAATATGTTGGTATGCAGTTTTGTAGCCCATTCAATTCTAGTCTGAAGAAGTGCAAGTTTCAAGCTGCTAAAAAATTCCGTTGATTTTTGAGAATTTTTTCGGTTGAAGGTGTTTCACGTTTTTTCCATACAAAGTATGTTCGACAATTTTCTTTTATAGGGGAANACGGAATTTTTTAGCAGCTTGAAACTTGCACTTCTTCAGACTAGAATTGAATGGGCTATAAAACTGCATACCAGAATTTTCTCTGAAGATTCTGATTAAAAAGTTTGATATTTTGGTGAAAATTTACAGAATTTTAATAATTTTTGTACAAAGGTTGAAATCTGAATTTATTCGTTGTTTGTTGTATACCCAGCTTGAGATTTGTATAAAAATAATAAACATTAAATAAACAAAAGACAAATAGCAAAAACTGACCAAAATAACGCACTCCTATTATTTTGTGGACCACTGTATGTATGTATTTGTTTAAAAAAAACCTTCTCATGAGAAAGTAAAAATATACAAACCTTTAGAAAGCGAAATAATAACGTAGTACGTAATTGAAAAAGAATGTTTGTCATGGAAAACATATATATTACATATTAAAAAAACATTTCATATATGTAAATAAGTACTAATATTACTTAT
>NW_016180610.1:0-6672 GCF_001687245.7 Rhagoletis zephyria | reverse complement strand
CACGAGGTGCAGTCCATCAGTGTCACTTGCAAGGCACAAAAGGTGAGTGCATAAATAGTTGTTTGACTTAGGTTTTAGTAATTATTTTCCTTGCCCAATTAAGGGAATTTTTGAAAGTAGTTTTGAGTAAGTGTGCGGTATCCTGCCACAAAAAATTAAGTCAATAAATCTTGCAACGCCTTGTAGCACTAGCTCATGTAGCTACGCGGCCCATTTTCTCTTGTACAGCTTTCTTGTTTATCACCTTGTACGCTTTGATTTACAGAAACCGAATTATTACCAAGCAGAACTAAGTAGAATGCATGTAGCATGGGATAAAGATTTCGATTTTTATGCTTACAAAGGGCGTCTTTGCAGGGAAAAATCAAAAACAGCTGCTTATTTCTACTACCTCCGCGTTTGATGCCTTACGGCTATCTATCGATTTTCTGCATAAAAGAGATGCTCTTAAAAAGGTTAATAAAAAGCTAGGGAATCCATTTATGATATCCAAGAAAGGACGTCGCGTATCCTTGAACCATACCGATCTTATGACAAATCCGCTCAGTCCGTTAACGAGCCCGTTTCCAGGTTAATAGCCTATTTCTACCAACAGCTTAACTGCAGTTAAGAGCTCAAAAGAATTTTAGTATGGCGTGACCGGCACGATTAATAATTTACTTTTATCTTTTACCTTCATTTGGTTGTACTTATTACCTTCATTTGGTTGTACTTATTATGACCCCTTCGAGTTGTAATCTCATTTTGTCAATAGGCATAAACTGCACGTCCTCTCTTTCTCGGAAACCAATGGAACACCTAAATTCTAGCTAATTTTTATTGATTTTTGGCGACTTGGGTCAGCTAGGTTTATGGACGTATAAACTGCAGTTAAGGCTTGGTGGAAATCTACTATTACACACAGCGATCTTTAGTGAACTTAAAAAAGTCATAGTGCGCTCAATGCTGATTTAGATATCAGCGCTGATAAAATGACATAATTTGGGGACTTCCCTTTCAGGGTTTCTAATTCCGCAAGAACGCCAGGCTGGGTTACCGACGGAAATGTTGGTATACTCACTTGTCACTAAGTCACGTCAACGCTGGGTTTCTAGGCATAGTAAGATCAAAATAGCTTTTGAGATGGCTAGATTTATGATATACTGGAGAAAAACATTAACCCTAAACGGGTAATTTTCGTCGATTTGACGAACACTTTTGCTCTTTTTCCATTTTTCTTAATATTGGACTGCAGAGTGAGTTGGTATAAAATATATAAAAAAGCTTAAATTATAAGTAGCCTCTGAGCTTACTTTCCTGATAAGGTTCATCATTATTAAATGTAGTTTGGCTATCTTGTACAGACTCCCATATAACTCTGTACTCTCGAGGGGTTTCTAGACGCATTTTGAATATTCCGTAACTGAATTAAGGTCCTTAATTCCGCGAATCTGCAGAATAAGCCAGTATGTACTTAGAGTTATTTTTTTTAGATTTCCAAAAGAAAATAGTCGTTGACGGCGTATTCAAGCTTTTCCATTTATTCCACGTGCTAGGTCTTCGGAAACTTTCCATACTTACTCTGCATAGCAGCGTTCTTAAAAAATAAAAACAAACATACAATTTCAATGAGAAGGATGAATAAACAAATTACCATACTGCTCATAACCGATAAGAATTTGCGGCATCGTTAACGAAACTCTACGCCAAGAAAGGACGAAACAAAAGAAAACAAATGTAATATGCCGCAAAGAAAAGTCGCAAGTTTTCCCTACAAAACCCACATGGACGACAAGGAAGCAAACTGTAAAGCAAACAAACATACACACATTGCAAAAGTACATAAATAAAATCAAAATATAAAGCAATAGACAGCCCACTGCAGGATAACAAACAACAATAAGAAATCCAACAAGGCAACTAAATCACACCAAAGCGAACTAAATAAACGAAACAACAGCAGCAACATCGTGTTATCTAGCACCTTGCCCAAAATTAACACTCAATTCCCGAACAGAGCAGTGGTGCGCAGAGCAGAGCACAAAAGGCAAAGCCACAATCTGCACTTCCTGAACTTCCTTCTTCCTGCCGCAGCCTGCTTGGCTTACCTCTCTCTCTCGTTGCCTATATCAGCAGAAAACCTTCGTCATCCCAGTGCCCACGCGCTGAAACCCAACCGTTCGGTGGTACATTTTATACTTTATTTACTTGCATGTCTTGGCGCTGCAACTCTTATTCTCCGCTGGTTCAGTATTCTTTCTATGTTTTGTCCCGGCCGCCTTGACAGCCATTTCCGCCTGCTCAGCAGAAGAAAATTTTAATCGAGCCTCCAGCAAAAGTATTGGTGAGAAGTAAGTATGTAGTGCTGGCATTGGCGTCTTCCAGCTGAATGGGAATCGCAGTGGCATTGGGTTGTTTGGCAGGCAGTGGGAGGCATGAAGATGTGGAATAAGAAGCCTGCAGCACAATTTATTGCTTTGGAGCTGTCATTCTTGACTCGAGGCGCATTTGTCATGCTGGGGGTGGAGCTGGAAGCGATTGCAGGAGAATGCTTTCGAAGGACATTACAAGCATATACTTAACCAAGTATAACTAACGGACACCGACTATTGTGGACAGTCTCATCCTACAAGCGCACAATTTACTCGGCAACGCGTGCTGCTCGTGGCGTGTGGCGAGCACCTTTCGGTGTGTATGTAGGTGTCAGTTGTTTGGTAGGCGTTGTTGCTGTGTGTGAAAGGAGTGAGCTTTGGGAGTGAATCTGCGCGAGGCGATAAATTCATCTAAGCCGTAACTGCCACCTTTTGTTGTAACTATGTTTGTAGCGGTTGCTCTTTTTTCTGTTATTTGTTCTCTGTGTTCTGCTTTTGATTTACTCATTCTTTTCGATTCACTGTTCTACGGCTACGGTTTCTTTCGCAATTATACGTTTTGATTTCGTTTTGTTTGGCTTTGCCATTTTGTTGTCGGCATTGTTATTGAGTTGTTGTTGTTCATGCAGTTGCGAAGTTCGAATTCCTGCAGCTTTTTGGCTGGCCAAGTGAACAAAACGACGTTTGTTGTTTATCAAACTGGCCTTGCTTTTCGTAACTTAACAAAATTGTATTTGCAAAAAATACACACTACTAGACTAAGTGTTCTTGTTTCAATTGAAGTGTGTTTTTTTTTGCTTTCTGTTTGTTTTATTTCTACCCCCACTCTAGCTAACTTGGTCTTAACTTAAAGACACTTTGTCTTCTAAGTGGTAATTTATGTTCATTCACGCCGCATATTTGAGTTTATTTTATTTGATGGGCTTGCTTGTGCGAATTCTTATTTACAGAATACTGACAAATATTTATTTTTACTAAATACGAACATATTTGGTTANATATATATATATATATGAATAGATGGACTTAACTTTCTTTGGGATTTATGATTATAGCAATTCAGTTGTTGCTTGAGAGCTTAAATATTGTATAAAGATATAAATGGTACACACATACAAACATATTTGTAGTATTTGTCATTTCAGATTACAAACATACATAGAAGTAGGTTTAAAATATGCAAAATAAAACTAAATTAGACATTTTAGTCTTATAGTTTAGTATGATATTCCTTTAAATTCTAAATACCCATAAAAAACCTATCCTACGCGTTGATGCCCAAAAAATGCCTATAAAGCTGGCATAGCTTTGCTAACATCTCTAACATGTGTCCCTTAAGTTTAGCTAGATCATGGAGGCTAGTATCCAAAAAACTAGGAAAACTCGCTGGATGCATGCTAATGATTTTTGGTCCTATAAATAAGGCCAGGGGCGCTACCCTGTTGGAATACAGAACAAGCCTCTGACAGTTTTGGCTTTGAACGAATCTGTCAAACAATATCTACGTATCAAGTGTCTTGACTTCGATCAATGCTAAGGTGCAGAACCAGATCGATCTACCCTACTCTCACAGATGCATTCCTTACCTCCGGTTATACAGTCAATGAATTATCAGTTTTCTGCACCTCTCTGAAGTTGGCAAGACAACTTTTCCCCAAAAGAAAAAATTCCTATCGGATATTAACGGCAACAACCAAGCTGCCTTAAGGCTCCTTTCTGCCGAATTGTTGATTCTGGTAATGTTGATGAGTGTATGTATGTTTTTAAAACAACTGAATATCTGGGCACAAGCTGACTGGCCACCTTGCGAGGTATAGATCTGAAGGACTGGACAATATCATACGATTTAACTTTTCGTTTCCCCACTTGCCTTAAGCTAGAATAGGGCGAACAATAAAATATACATACATATACCGCTCCTGTACTCACGTTGATCCTGATTTAAGCTAACTAGGATCATCGCACCTACCATCAGGCATTCAATGCGGCTACAAACGAATTTCGTGACTTGATCGAACTAATCTGCAGCTTATCCTATATTACTTAAAAATTTCAAACAATGTTTTTTTTTGCAGAGTCCTTTTTCCTTGGGACTTTATGTTTGCAAACATTCACCTTCTTTCTTTTGTTAACCATTTAACATCTCGTTCTTAATGCCACTTTTTCTGACTAATTTAGAGACCACAGCAAACCAACTGCCGCACGCACGCAAACTCTGCAAATCAATGAGTTACTGGGAAAATGCGAACAAGTGCAAAAATATGCATAAATAGAATTTACATAAGTACATACATACCTGTTGCAGCTGCATACACAAACGCGAATACAGTCGAGCATTGAAGTGTAAATATTTAATACTGACGAGATTGCAACTACCTGTCGCTATTACTTGTAGGGAGCTGTTTAGCTGCGAGCAAGTGCAGTTCGTTGCAAGACGCTGAACAATTCTGCATATACTAAGTATATACATTTATGTACGTACATTAGGGTGGTCTAAATAAGGTAAAGGCGGAATTTTAATTCTCTTACCCGTTGGGATTGTTCTATAACCAAAAAATAAAAACCTTGTTTTTTTTTTAAATTTGGAGGGCGCTCAAAGTTTTCCATATAGTTCATATGGAAAAAATATTTTCGTAGGAATGGTATAGAATTCTTGAAAGACAATATGTTTTCTTCGATCGGGAAATTCTGCTACTCTTCAGGAGACTTCCAGAAATAATGCCCAATTGTTTGTTTAACCATATTTTAATATTAACTATTTTCTAACGTTCCCCCAAAACTCCCAAAACTGCAATGATGGGACCCATAAAAAACGTTAGTATTAAAAAATGGTAAAACAAACCATTGGGTATTATAATTGGAAATATGGATCCCCAAGAATTCTTAACCATTTCTACGAAAAATAGTTTTTTTCTCTTAAAGAATACATGGAAAACTTTGGAGCGCTTTGAGCGACCTCTATAGTGTTTGTTCTTAAAAAAAAACAAGGGTATATTTTTTTCTGTATAGAACAATCCTAGCGGGTGGGAATTAAAATTCCGACAGTATTTTTATCACATGAATTTTTGGCCAACCCTAATGCACGTGTTATTTCGAAGGTGACTAATGCCAAACTGCCGCTAATAGCTAACATCAGCTGACCATGAACTTGCGATAATTGCGAGTAAGTGAGTGTGACTACATAATTTAAAAAAAAGAAAAAAAAAAACAATACTGAAAAAGACAACTTACTGGGATGTGGCGAGTACAATTGAAATGCCAGAAGTGTTGAAAATGAAAACGTTTGCTGAAATAGAAAATAGGTATCAAAACCTCGCTTTTTCGCTGATTAACACGGGCTGCTTGTGGAGCCATATGCAAGCATATTTACATTCGTACATACATATTTATGTACATATGTATGTACACTATCGCAAGCACAAAAAAATTAGTATTCCTGTAGGTTGTGCGCGCATAATATCAGCAATTACACCATTTCACGTCTCAAGCGAGTTTACGTGCCACTCAGCCATATCGACGACGACGACGCTCACCAGATAAGCAAAATACACGACGAACAGTCATTCAGTCATTTATTTCCATTATTACTTATTCCTTGTTTTTTTTTTTTTTGCATTTCTTATCTGGCATTTCTCTTTCGACACCTCACCACCAGGTGTGATGGAAGTTTTTGTTGTTGTTGTTTTTATGTAGATACAAATCTACCTAGTAATCGTCGTACGCACATATGTACAAGCAACACCTTTTTGTTTGTTGCCAAAACTCCACTTTTGTTGCTTAATAAAATGGAAAAAATGCCAAATTGTCAGCTGTCACTTTGTTAGATTTTTCATCTTGAATTTCATACCATTTTTTGGTTGTCATTTTATTTACTTCAGTTATATTTATATTTTACACATTTCAACTGACAGCAACTGTCTTTTTAGTAGATTTTAATTTTCTTGCAATTTTTTTTTTGTCTAAAGTCACATTTTTGCAAAAAAAAAAAAATAGAAAAACAAAGTGTAGCTTTCGCATTTTTCGCCTATTTTGGCATTTGAGTTGTCAGGCAGCGAGACATTCTTCAGCAGTTGTCACTGCTTTTTGTTTGCTGTGTTTGAATTGTTAGTCGCCGCTTAAATGTTATTTAAAATTCTTCTTTCGTAAGTTTTGCTTAATCTGTAATGGATTAAAGTTAGAAAGCTTAGCGGGAGAATTGGTGAGTTGGTGAGTTGGATAAGGGGACAACGTTGGTAGGAAACAAGTAAAAAATTGCTGAAAAGTCAGCAGACATAAAATTTATTAGGAATTCAGCATGCAGGAAACGTTGAAAATATGTATG
>NW_016180608.1:0-6673 GCF_001687245.7 Rhagoletis zephyria | reverse complement strand
TTTTTGGCTTTTCAAACGTCAACCGCGCTCGTGGCCAGGTGAAATGATAGCATAAAGTAAAAAAAAAAACACAAAATTGTACATTTATCTTTTTTGGGTAGCAAATTTCCATGGGATTTCAACATTTATTGGGGATTTGCGGAAAACATCAAAAGTAGCGTGGCAGGCAGTAATGGCAGTAGCAATAGCAATGGTGGTGGTGGCAGTGGCACAAACAGCAAAGTGGTAGTGCCGCTACGGCAGCCGCTTAAACAGCTATGCTACACGGTGGAGCATTTTCTTATAAAACTGGCATTAACCGCTTTGAAATTCATTGAATTTGTGGTCAAACATTGAACAGAAATATGCTATTTAACAGGCTTAACCCTTTGTTACCATTTTCTAAACTGACTAGCATCGAAAAAAATCAAAGCTCAATTTTTCTCGACCATTTTGTCTTAAATAATAATAAAATAAGAATAAATAAAATGTTAAAAAATGGTTTGCGCGTGGTCTACGGCCCATTGAAATTCGTACGATATATCTTCGAGTAGTTATGTGGCACGTCAGGTACATACACGGTTTTATCTTTTTACTTTTCCACACGGAATGGTATTAAATATACATATATCTTTGGTCCGTTATTTGTAAGTACCAGAAGAAGAATATATCGATGGCTGAGTGGAAGATCGACCTATCTCGGCTGCCAGTTCGAAAATGCTCTATCTCAAAAAACTTTTCAAAAACGCCCTATTTCAGAATTTTATTGAAAAACACCCTATCTCAAAATTCGGCTCAAAAACGACCTATCTTACTTCAAAATGTATTGAAAATATGTTGATATAGGGCGTTTTTGAATCGGCAGCTGAGATAGGGCATTTTTGAAACGAATTCTGAAATAGGGCGTTCTTGAAAAATTTTTTNCCATAAAAGTACCTACATGTATCGAAATGATCACAATGACCAGCTAAATCGATTATGAAATTTTGTTAACTATTTACAAATCAATCATACAATATCTTCTGAAAAATCATGACGATCGGTTCACTATTACTTATAGCTGCTGTACAATTGATTGTTGAGATATGCGGGTTTGATCTGAAACTGCTTAATTTAGACAGCTAAAATCCTGAAATTTTGTGAGAAGATCACCAAGATCGGTGATGTATAACGTATATGTATCTTCGATTTTGTGATACATACTATAACCCCGCTATTTAAGCGTATAAGGACCTGTTTGCTTATCATAAACAAAAAGTTCACAGTGAAAACTATCAAGACCAATTTAGTCTAATGTATAGCTCCTAAACAGCGGATTAAAAAATGTATCTTATTCGTGAAGGGTACAAGGCCTAGGGCATAGCCGAAGATAGCACTTTCCTTGCGTGCAGACGCAAAGTCGCAGAATCTTTTAAAACTCTAGCTTTATGTATTTGACTTCTTTTAGCGCATAATTGAATCACTGTACATTCTTACTTGCCTTGGCTTGGCTCTCTGCCGGCAGGGCATTAGTATCACTCTACCAACATCTTCGTAAGGAAGAGATAGTAGTTAGTAGCTATTTTTCAGATATATGTATACATATATATGCCTACAACTAGATACTGAGCTAAGGCGCTTTGCTACACGTCGGTGTGTGAGCACATTACTGTTGTTGTCGTTTCCGTTGTCATCCACAACGTTGTCGTCGTTAAAGCTGATGCAAGTTGTGAAGTTGCGCATCTGTAGAGATTTGTTTATTGATCGCTTTTTCATCCTTCATCATTCGGTTTTAGTTTGTTGAAAATTTTTTCCTTTTCCTTTACTGCCAGCTACACAGCTCCCTTAGCTCAAGTGCTACTGTGTGTGTGGTTTTTTATAGGTGAAAATTTTATTTAATTTTATTTTACTGCGCTAAATAAATGTTTTATTAAGGTAAAAGGTATGTAAGTATGTGAAGAGTTGCATACAAAAGTTTTTCAACGCTCACACAGTGAGTAGCTTTTTGCATGAATATTTTGATGGCATGCGCTTTGCTGCACACAAATGAATGTATGTATGTACATGCATACATATGTACATATGTAGCAGTAGTACAACTGATGTATTTATGTTATGTATTATTGTACCAGTGTGTGTGTGATTTCGAATTTAAGTACATTTCACTTTGGCTTTGCTACCAACTTTTTAAGCACATTTACATATTTACTTACATACATAAATATATAGCATTTACATACATTCGTACATATGTATGTATGTATGGATGCTTTATGTTAACCACTCTGCCTGTTGCTTTAAGCTCGCATTTTTTAAATAATTGTCACGGCGCCGCATGGCACCTTAAGGATAAGGGACACAAAAGCAGCCATATAACACTTTCAACGGTATGCACTTCCTACCGACGCACCATTACTTTAAATACATACATACATACATACATACAAACATTCCTATGTAGATTCTTACATTCCTTGGCAAATTACTAAATACACAACAGCTATGCTTAATTGCCTTCTTGAGGCTGTCATTCGTTAATTACTCTATTCAGTTTACTTTTATTGTGTTGGATTTTGTGTAGTAGCGGTTGATTGTGTGTTGCGATAAAATATGCAAAATGGGTTAATACCCTACGAAAACATACATTACGCGTCCATACTTACATATTTCTACGTTGGCATCTTGCGCTTGCTGGCATACCAAGCTGCTCAGTACATACCAAGTTTCCAGCTCAGTGCAGGGTGATCCAAATGCGAGCATTTGATCTTACCAAAGTTATATCTGGGTTTCGGGCTGATCAAGTGCGTCTTTTTAAAAACAAAATTGCAAGGAAAATTTCTTGAAACTGATTTCTTTGGCAGCTATCGGACGGTGGACAGCTTTTATATGACTAACCCCCTGCTCTGGATCTTAGTAGCAGACGAACCCCTGAAAACGCTATCAGACAATGGCAAGAGGTAGATTCGATAATACCCTATGTGGCATTAAAAATAACAAAGAAGTGGTGTGTAAGTGTGGTTGTCAGTATAAACCCTACGAAAACAGCCTCTATCCCATTCACAAGAAGAAGAACCCTACCGCGAATGAAAACTATAGCTCTGGATGATTGTTTCCGAAGTAAGATATTTAAGCATCACGCTCGACACAAAACTCTCATGGAAGAAACTCGTCGACATGACGACATCCAAAGCCATAAAAGCACTTTTGGGATGCAAACTCCTTGCAGGAAAATCTTGGGGCTGTAGCCTTTGGATGCTCAGGTAGATGTATACTTTTTGATTTTCAAACCAACGATAACCTATGAAGCGATGGCCTGCGGCTCAAGAGCCAACCTAGCGACTGTGAGGCGCCCATTTACGAAGCAACAACGTTTCCCGTGTATGTGCTTCACAGGCGCAATGTGCACCTGCCCCACGACAGCAATGGAGGTTATTCTTGATCTCACGCCACTGCACATTAGCATAGAGCAGGCAGCCAAATGATCCCTAATAAACTTCACCAAAGAAGGGTGGGATAGAGAGAAGGTAGTATCATCTCGTAATATAGAATATCTCCGGGAACAGATACCCATAACCCAATTCCCAAGAGATGATGTCGACAGAGTTATTAGCAAAATCTTACGCTGACATTTGGAACGTTCTGAATCGGTGAGGTGACCAGACGATGAGCGGTAAGTCTATATCGAGGAGTGTGGTCTGGTGTAGTCTTTAACTCTACCTCAGCCAGGCAAGCTGGCAATATTTCTATCTGCAGCAGGCTTACCAGACGCTATTCGATGAGTAGTGGCCTAACTTCTGGTGTACAAAGGACGCTGAGTATTTGCGCGCATGGCCGTGTGGATTGTTAAACTTTTATGAGAACTAGCCTTTGGACTTCTCGTATCAAGGAGTACTTGTTTCTAACATTGGTGTCTGCGATTGTAGCCGTATTTGTACCGTCATTTAAGGTTCTCAGCAACCGTGGGAGAGTTCGGTAGTTGACCTTATTTTTAGGAATGCGGAACTTCCGTTAAGCCAGAAAAATGGCGTCCAATGCTCAAGCAAATATACACTGTACCAGTATGGCTTTAAAGCACCTACTACTTTTGTTTTATGAAGGGCTCCAGTCAAGCAGGAGTTTGGAACACAATTTGGGGAATACCTGATCTCTCTTTGGCTCGCGCTTAAGTATTTCCTTTATCAGACTTACAAATACATAAATATGGTTGTCATATTACAGTGATGTTGCAGGAAAGTTATAGACGGATTAGTTGGCTAGGTAAAACACCCTATCGCACCGATCTCTCCGAGGATACACGGATTTGACGTCATACGAACTACTTTTGAACATCGAGGCCACTCAATGAGGGGCAAAGCTGCGAGCGCCATTTTTGCCTTTACTATAATCGTAATCATAAAAAGTACGATTACAATTGCAGTAATCGTAATCGTTAAATTTTCAGGATTATAATTACAGCAATCGTAATCCTAAGTAATCAATGTGTAATCGTAATCACAAAGTGCCCAGCTCTGATTACAATTAGTATGTCAAACCAATGGTATCAAGCACAAAAATTAGTTTGCAAAGAGTTGCCACATTTTCAATATTTAAAATTACTATTTAAATAAAATATAATAAATTCATGTGATGTAAAAGATGCGTGGTCACATCGAACAGGTAATAGCACTTGAGCGAAAACAACAAGCTGCGTGTATTTTTTTTTTGCTTTTTGTATCTAAATGTCAATAAAAAATAAACTTTGATTAGTTTAGAGACCATTTCAAACGAACAAATCAAATCGCCTATTCTATTGCTACTTCCTTTTGCTAAGAGATATTTTCGTGAGGAGTATATACTATACATTCGCGGTCTCTGTGGTGTAGTGGTCAGCAGTGCCTGGGTACAAGCCCGCTTCAACCCAACATCAAAAATTAAAACGGAAAAAAAATTTCACTGATATCGGTCACCTCTGGCAATAGTGAACTTCCGAATGTATTTCTGCAATGAAAAACAGCTTCTCATAAAAATACATTAGCCATTCGGAGTCGGCGTAAAACTGTAGGTCCCTTCGCTGTGTGTGAAAACATCAAGGCCCACGCCACAAATGGGAGGAGAAGCTCGGCCAGACAGTAACATATGTGCAAGCGCCAATTTAATTTAAAAAAATATATATACATTAGAGTTGCCACCTGTCAAAATATTACAAAAATAACTTTGTAAAAAAATGTTTATAAAAAATTGTATTTTCTGAAAAATTTAAATACGGGAAGTATTAAAAAACACAGCATAGAATTCAGACATAAGATAGAAGAAATATCAGCGGTGCCTTTCGTGATAAATGTAGACTTGGTTACAGTCGTTGATAAGTTTTAGCAGCTCAATATCACTTTTACTCCTAATCAAAACTTCTGTGCTAAAATATTTCGTTGTAGAAGGCATTTCCTCTTAAAGCAGTATTTCGAAGTGAACCTTTTTTTAATCTAACTTAATTTTAAAGCACCCTTTTTATAGTAGTATTTATGTACGTAGACAAGTCGCAGCTTCCTTAAAATATTCATTCATTAGCAAAACTCTTCTCCGCCCATTGACCTGTTAATGACGCTCTTAGCTACTTTGAACGGCTATTGTATTCCAAGATACCTCTTCAATCTACTCCTCTGCGCGCATTATGTGCACACACACAAACATTCGTATAAGAATTTTAATACTACTGTCCAGCAGTACATAAATTATATTAAATAATGGACTTTAGAAGATACCGCCGTATTCGAAGATATTTCGCTTGTTTTAATAAAATACTTCAATTTTCTTTCTTAGCTAATAAAAGCCCAAATTAGCTAATTTCGTGTTTTTTCCACATATTTTTCTATTATTTTTACACAGATCTACCATAAAAATGTGGTTATTTGAACAGATTTATGTTTGCGTAACTGTGCATTTCCAGTTTTCTTTTTTTTTCCATGGGCAAGCATTAATGGTTTTTTCAATTTGAGCGTATATACAGTGGTTCAAAAAAAATTTTCGTACAAAGATTTATTTTACAATGTTCGCAATATTTTTCATTATAATTTTTTTTTCTAAATTTTTCACGAAAAAATGGTTCGTATGCTAACAAAAACCATTTAAATTACATTTTCAAGCTGTTTACAAAACTCGGAAAAATTCAACAAACTTTCAAAAATTCAAAATTTTTTTCAGAAATTTTAGAAAAATTTTATGAATGCAGTTTTGAAGCTCATTTAATAATAAGTTTCAAGTCATTAAAAATTAGCGGTGATATTTGAAATTTTTTCCCGATGGCGTGGATTGTTTCCTTAAATAAAAACACTACATTTTGTTTTTGTATTATATGGAAGAAAATCCTCAACACCCTTGAAGTAAAGAAAATTCTAAAAAATCAAGGGTAATTTATAGCGACTTATTTTTTTTTCTAAAAATTCAGAATCAAAATTTTGATGAAAATTCGTTGAATTTTTTTAAGTTTTCTAAAAAGTTAGAAAATATAATTGATATGGTTTTTGTTAGAATTTGAACTATATTTTCGTGAGAAAATAACGAAAAAAAAGAATTATGAAAAACATTGCCAATAATATAAAATAAATCACTGTAAAAATAATTAATTTGACCACTATAAACATAAAATGTACATTTATTCCATTTGTGGTTATTCGAATTGTAGATAGATTTATTTTATAGAATCATAAATTTTGGCCAACCAAAAAGCGAAAGTTTCAAA
>NW_016180607.1:0-6673 GCF_001687245.7 Rhagoletis zephyria | reverse complement strand
CTATCGAACCAATTTGAATTTATGGCACGAGCGGTGAGCACGGTTGCCACTTCCAATTTATTTTTTGGACCAAAAAAATTTACCAAATAGTAAAAAATGGACCAATTTTTATTAAATCGGGAAGTTGAATGTTTATTCCTCTTTATCAAGAAAATATTCAGTAAAGTGCATTACAATTGTATATTATTAACATTTTATTATTTAGAGTTTTAAATTATAATTTGATTCTTAATTTCGTTGGTATTAATACTAAATCAAAAAATGTACGCTCAGCTGGGGAACTGTGAGACAGACTAAAAATGTTATGAACTAAATCACACAATTCTCCAAAGGCCGCTTCACCTAATCCATTTTTAATCAAACTTTCTTCATCCCAAAAACATTCTATATTGGTACAGTTTTTGAAATACCTTCACTCAGCCTCAGTTTGCGAAATTGAAATTCAATTATGTCTGCATCTTTTACCAATGCAGGAAATTGGTCGAGTAGCGGCAAAATTGATACATCAGTATCAGAAAGAACTATATGTGGTGTAATAATTTCAAGATATTTAATATCTTTTCGATTGAAATCGAATATTATTTTCATGTGCTAAATGCTATGATTAAAGTTTTGCTACCTTTACATATTTTTGCCAGCCACTTTAATATTGGTCACCGAGTAATTGAAATTAACAAGAAGCCGCGATATTTTTTTAAGCGTAATTTGACAGATGATGGATGGTTCCGTGCGCAGAAGTGGAAAACTTTTGACTGCCATTCACTTGGTGGTGGCCAGAAGCGATTCTTGTGCGTACGGTTCAAATCGCAGCTCACAACGTCCGGATACTTATATCCACATATCCTCTGGGTAGCAACAAAACACCCCTTTGGGAGTGAGCTAAAGTGAGAAGGCGTAAAATTTCGTATGCGCTGTGTTAGGGTCCCGCCGCGTTAAAACCCCGCCCAATGAAAAACAATAAACAGCCTCGGATTAGACCCCCTGTTTTTGATGACGACCACGGCAAACATATAAAGGACTATGATTTAATGGTATGCACCTGGAATATCCAGACTCTTAATGGGGAAGGTGCCTCTGCCCAGCTGGTTGATGTCCTCGGGAAGACAAAGGCTGACATCACCGCCAACCAAGAAATGCGATGGACGGGGCAAGGGAAGGTAAGCGTGAATCATTGCGACGTCTACTACAGTTGCCACGTAAAGGAGCGCAAATTCGGTGTTGGATTCGTGGTAGGAGAGAGACTCCGTCGCGGACACGATGTCAAAATCGTGCTTGGCGATTTTGATGCCAAGGTGGGCAAGGAACGGATCTTTGGTCCCACTGTCGGGAAATTCAGCCTCCACGACGAAACGTCCGATAACGGGCTGAGGCTGATCGACTTCGCCGGGGCCCGAAACATGGTAATATGTCCTAGTACTACATATTACAACATAAGAACATTCTCCAAGCTACATGGCTGTCTCCAGATCGAAAAACGAGAAACCAAACTGATCATGTTGTGATAGACAGAAGGCATGCTTCAGGCGTTGCAGAAGCATGTACACTCCGAGGGCCAAACCTCGACTCGGACCACTATCTTGTTGTATCACAACAGACGGTCAATTTCTTCGCCACTCGACTCACACACCTGCTCTCTGAGAGCGCTCTTCAACAATCCGACATACGGGAGCAGTGGAACCACATTTCCTGACCATTAAGTACCGCCGCCGAAGAAGTAGTTGGATTTCAGCGAGCCCGAAAAACAACTGGTACGATGAGGAATGTCAAGAACTCGAAAATTCTAGCAGAGGGTTAGGCGATTTAGGGCAGGTTTCAAGACCGGGGCGAACTCCTGTAAGAACAACAATGGCGACCTAGTGACCGATTTCTAGAATATACTTAAATTGTGGAGGGAACACTTTTAAAACCTACTGAATGGTAGCAGCGCTGAAAGTAGTGAGGAAAACGAACCCGAGTCCCACCACTGTCCCACCGCCTGACTATGACGAGGTACGAATAGCGATTACGCTGCTGAAAAACAACAAAGCTGCTGGAGCTGACGGCGTGCCAGCCGAGCCATTCAAGTACGGCGGCGAGGAGCTGATTAGGTGCATGCATACGCTCGTATGCAGAATATGGTCAGATGAACGCATGCCCGACGACTGGAAGTTAAGTGTGCTCTGCCCAATTCACAAGAAAGGCGATCCCGCCATATGCGCCAACTAACGCGGAAACAGCCTTCTACGCATAGGTTATAAGGTCTTATCGAGTGTATTGAGCGAAAGACTGAAGCCTACCGTCCACGAACTGATTGGACCTTATCAGTGTGGCTTTAGGCCTGGAAATTCCACCATATATCAGGTATTCACAATACACCAAATCTTGGAAAGGACCCGCGAGAATAGGATCGACACACACCAACTAATACGGCTGTGTTAAATGACGTTGAGCAATACCACCAGCTCCGTCAGAAGAGGAAAGGACCTCTCCGGGCCGTTTGATACCAAACGAGGTTTCATACAAGGTGACTACCTTTCGTGTGATTTCTTTGATCTGATGTTGGAGAAGATAATAAGACCCGCATNGTCAGAAGAGGAAAGGACCTCTCCGGGCCGTTTGATACCAAACGAGGTTTCATACAAGGTGACTACCTTTCGTGTGATTTCTTTGATCTGATGTTGGAGAAGATAATAAGACCCGCATAACTGAACTGCTCAGGCACAATACTTTACAAGAGCGTACAATTGCTGGCGTATGCCGACGACATCGATATTATCGGTTCTCGGGATTGGATAGAGAAGCAAGGCGAATAGGGTCTGGTGGTGAACGAGGACAAAACGAAGTATATCCCGTCATCACACAAACAGTCAGTGCATACGCGTCTGGGCACCCACGTCACTGTTGACACTTACAAGCTTAAAAGTAGACGACTTCGTTTATTTGGGAACCAGCATTAACGCCAATAAGAATGTCAGCCTTGAAATCCAACGGAGAATCACTCTTGCCAACAAGTGCTACTTTGGGCTGAGTAGGCAATTGAGACGTAAATTCCTCTCTCGTCGTACAAAGATCACAACCTAAAAGTTACTCATCATGCCTGTGCTGGTGTATGGCACGGAGGCATGGACAATGAAAGCATCTGATGAGGCGGCTCTTGGAGGTTTCGAGAGACAGATTCTGCGAAAGATTTACGGGCCTTTACGCGTTGGTGATGGCGAATATCGCCGACGATTTAACGATGAGCTCTATGAGCTTTACAACGATATAGACACAGTGCAGCGAACTAAAATTCACCATTGGACCAATGGATCAAATGAAAAGGAATGGACCAAATTTGGTCCATTGGGACCAAAACGGCAACCGTGGCGGTGAGGCAAGCAATGATATCCCAAGTAGCGCTGCTTCTGCTACTTTAGCATTATTTTCACTCGGCTGACGCTGTTAATTCCATCGTCGCTATGACGACAAGATGTTAACTAACTTCGTTTTCCATTACGATCAGTGTTGCCGTTTTGATACAATTGTATATTTTTTAATACTTTTTTTTCTAAATTGTAAATCTGATACTTTTTTGTTCCCAAATGCCGCATTTTGATACTTTCGGCTGGCAGAAATAAATTTTTGAAAACTATGAATAGTATTACTAGTCTAAAGGCAAATATTTTTTTTCTTGTTACTTAAAGTCTCACAATTTATATATAGATATATATAAGTTGATTTGGTAACTCTTATAAGGGAAACACAACCCGGAATTTCTTTGCACACCCCACTGTTATAGGGCCCCTAAACCACACAAAAACATTACGCAATATCGGGCTAGGGGTCGTTTGTACTAAATTGCACAGTTATTGCGCTAAAATAAAAATTATTTTGATATTTTGCTCATGCTCGTGCTCATGCACATTCATATTTCTTGCACATATTTACTTGAGCAACGTTTCTTCAAAATAAGGTTTGCGCAATTTTATGCTGTAGTAATTTCCACAATATTGACTTGTACAAGTCTCGGATTGCGCAAGGATTTTGTCTGGTCATTATGCAAATAAGCAGACAGAAGCAAGAATATACATTTTTTTATAACTATGGATTTAAATATAAAATTTTTTTTATTATTTCTTTTTTAAATAATAGTTTAATACTTTTTGATACTTTTTCTGCTTGGCAACTGATAAATTTTTTTCAAGCTCGTGGCAACGATGTGTGTTTGTGGCGAGATGTTAACTTCAGTGTGTGTTAAGACCGCAAAGCACTACTACCAAGTTGCGCGTAGTTTTTGACGCGTCAAGCCGTACATGCACACAAGTTGCGTTGAATGACATCTTGATGGTCGGACCGATAGTTCAAGAAGAGCTTTTTTCGACACTCCTTCGCTTCCGATTGCACAAATATGCCATTACTGCCGATGTCACAAAGATATATCGACAGATTTCAGTGCACGAAGATGATAGGAACTTCCCACTCAGAGTGTGGAGACCAGATCCATCAGAGCATTTGCAAGTTTTTCGTTTAAATACCGTGACTGACGGCACTACGCCTGCACCATTTCTCGCTACACGGTGTCTTCAAATGCTGAGCGACATGAATCTATCGAAATATCCACTCGGTGCCAAAGTCATTCAAAATGACTTTTATGTCGACGACCTGCTAACAGGATCCGACGATTTGAAATCCCTCATCCAAATTCAAACTGAGGTGAATAAAATTCTAGAATCGGCAGGCCTCAAACTAGCAAAGTGGTTTTCCAATAACCCTAACCGGTCGAAAAGCGAGAGTCATGAGAAGTTATTGCAGCTCAGCGACACAGACTCTACGAAAACGCTGGGAATTCACTGGCAGCCGAAAGATGACATTTTCCGCTTCATTCTGGAAGACAACTTTAGTGAGCTGCGAGCAACCAAACGAAACATTTTATCGGTTTCTGCTCGCCTCTATGACCCTCTTAGTTTATTAGCCCCGCTAGTTACCAAAGAAAAAATCTTACTGAATCGAAGAATATCACGTCCTTTTATGTTTCTGTCAGTTTTTATTTGAAATATTTATTACTTGCATTCATTATATTAAAAAATATTTTTCAAATCGCATCGATTTCAAATCGTTTATTATTAATCTTAACTTAAATTAATAAAGTAAGCAGTAATGGAAAAATAATAACCAAATCCCTTTTTTATGGTACATACATGACGTGGTTCCGCATATACGAGGTATTTATATATGTACTATCTAAGTATGTATTCATTTGAGGTAGTCTTTAGCCGACCATGTATATTATGTATTTTGTATATGTATTATAAAACAAATACATACATATGTAAGTAATATCACAGAAAAAACAGTATACAGAAGACGCATGTCGACTATCGAACCAATTTGAATTTATGGCACGAGCGGTGAGCACGGTTGCCACTTCCAATTTATTTTTCGGACCAAAAAAATTTACCAAATAGTAAAAAATGGACCAATTTTTATTAAATCGGGAAGTTGAATGTTTATTCCTCTTTATCAAGCAAATATTCAGTAAAGTGCATTACAATTGTATATTATTAACATTTTATTATTTAGAGTTTTAAATTATAATTTGTTTCTTAATTTCGTTGGTATTAATACTAAATCAAAAAATGTACGCTCAGCTGGGGAACTGTGAGACAGACTAAAAATGTTATGAACTGAATCACACAATTCTCCAAAGGCCGCTTCACCTAATCCATTTTTAATCAAACTTTCTTCATCCCAAAAACATTCTATATTGGTACAGTTTTTGAAATACCTTCACTCAGCCTCAGTTTGCGAAATTGAAATTCAATTATGTCTGCATCTTTTACCAATGCAGGAAATTGGTCGAGTAGCGGCAAAATTGATACATCAGTATCAGAAAGAACTATATGTGGTGTAATAATTTCAAGATATTTAATATCTTTTCGATTGAAATCGAATATTATTTTCATGTGCTAAATGCTATGATTAAAGTTTTGCTACCTTTACATATTTGGTCACCGAGTAATTGAAATTAGCAAGAAGCCGCGATATTTTTTGAAGCGTAATTTGACAGATGATGGATGGTTCCGTGCGCAGAAGTGGAAAACTTTTGACTGCCATTCACTTGGTGGTGGCCAGAAGCGATTCTTGTGCGTACGGTTCAAATCGCAGCTCACAACGTCCGGATACTTATATCCACATATCCTCTGGGTAGCAACAAAACACCCCTTTGGGAGTGAGCTAAAGTGAGAAGGCGTAAAATTTCGTATGCGCTGTGTTAGGGTCCCGCCGCGTTAAAACCCCGCCCAATGAAGAACAATAAACAGCATCGGATTAGACCCCCTGTTTTTGATGACGACCAAGGCAAACATATAAAGAACTATGATTTATGGGTATGTACCTGGAATATCCAGACTCTTAATGGGAAAGGTGCCTCTGCCCGGCTGGTTGTTGTCCTCGGGAAGACAAAGGCTGACATCACCGCCAACCAAGAAATGCGTTGGACGGGGAAAGGGAAGGTAAGCGTGAATCATTGCGACGTCTACTACAGTTGCCACGTAAAGGAGCGCAAATTCGGTGTTGGATTCGTGGTAGGAGAGAGACTCCGTCGCCGAGTACTGGCGTTCACCCCGGTGGACGAACGTCTAGCCACAATCCNACCAAGAAATGCGTTGGACGGGGAAAGGGAAGGTAAGCGTGAATCATTGCGACGTCTACTACA
>NW_016180606.1:0-6674 GCF_001687245.7 Rhagoletis zephyria | reverse complement strand
CAGTTGAATAAAGCTGATTTCACTTCAATGACGATATATGTATGTTCGAGAGTGTACGACCTGCAGAAATTGAACTATTTAATTGCAATCAAGTGCAATGGCAGCGTGGCTCAAGCCATCGAAAAGCAACGTGGCCTAAGAAGTAAATAAAAATATTGAAGCTACAACCACAACAGTGACAGCGGCACACCAAAGCTTCATCGAATCGCATGAAAAACGACCTTCATTGCGATGCTGGCTGCGGTTCAACGTTTCAACGTTCCAACGTTCCAGCGCTTCATTGGCGCACCTAAGCACGTAGTACCGGAGATGTCGTCAAAGCAAAGAAGCATCTTTTGGATGACACCAACACCAGTACAGCTGATTCGCCTGTGGCCAAAGTGAATTGCTCATGCGCTACCGAGAGTATTTAAGTGCTTAAACTATTATGCGATTCGCCATACATATGTACATTTGTATCAACTATTGTTTAAAACAAATATGTACGTCAGTATGTGTGCTTAGTTTTACAAATACCTCTGCGGGTGTGCTTGTTTGTGCTTCAATTGGATCCGCATCTTGAAACTTCTTCAATTGTTCACAGACGCAACTGATTTGTTTTTTTTTTATTACGTATGAATGCAGCCACCCATTTAAGTGGCGATGTGCGTATTTTGGGTGCGAGTTGATAGCTGGCGTTGTTGCATCGCTGCCATTGTTGCGTGGCATTAATGACTGCATCTCAGCGCTTCCAATTGCAGTGACCCTAAGCGGCAATGGCCATTAAATAAGTACCATCAACTGATACACTTGCATCCATTTATATGCATATGTGTATGTGTATGTGTATCCAGTTAAATTTCCATTCAATACACGTGCGCATAATACTTTACTTATGTGCATACATACATACCTAGATATATGTTTGTAGCAATCGTTGTTTTCATGATCAAAGACATTAGGTTACGCAATCGTTTGTCGGCGGATTGAAATTTGAGGAGTAGAATTAGATGTAAGCGTGTGGACAAGGCATTATTTTAGCGCACAAAATTATTAAAAAAAACTACTACCACTTCTAACAGACCAAAATTTTTTCAAAAAACCAAACCAGAAACAGCATTTGGGGCTTGAAAAGCAGAAAATTGATGACAATAACCATGAAAAATGCAACGCTATAGGCAGTGGAAATAAAAAGTTTGGTAGCTGAATACTCTGCTGGAAGCAATTTATAAATTAAGCATCATTATTTATTTTATTAGCCAAAAAGCAATGATTTAAAGTTACATATGAACATACTTAAGTACAACTGAACTCATATTTTGATGATTCTTGGAAGGGTATTCGCATTTTAAATTGATTAAACTATTCGTATGTATGTAAAATGTACATTGTACACCGTGGGACAAAAACCAAAAAATTTCAAAACACACTAAGAAATCATTTTACTCATAATATGGTAAAACTACGCCAAATATGGTAAACCTAGTCAGTATTTTTTCAAAGGAGCTTTGGAATTTCAAATTTATGATTAATTCAAAAGATTATTTAAAAAAATGAAGCATAAAATGCTGTAGAATTCGAAAAGAAATTTAATTCTTTGGGTTATAAGAATCAACAAGGTATCGAAAACTCCGTTTCGACTATTTTTACCTTTTTAAGCTAATAAAGTTAGAAGGGCGACATTCGAGGATGTTTGTGTGTGTGCAAATTTTCAAGGATTTGAAATGATACAATTTTAAAAGGATATTTTCAATACTTATTCGTCCTTGTGCACCAAAAATATTAATCTTTTCCATTTCTACAGAATTTTCTCTTTTACCTGATACCCATATTGTTATCCTACATTGCACAAATTTTTTAAAATAACATAGAGCAACACTGATTTTTGGGCGGCAAATGTTAAAGCTGTTGTTGATAGAGCTTTTTGTGCTGATTACGAATCCGTAACTATTTTTCATCAGGCCTAGGTTTTGAGAAAAACGAAGTCAAAATGTGAAAAAATTGTGTATTTTTTGCAATATTTGAGAAGCACCAGCAAAGAAAGGAACGGTGATAGAAGCTTCCACTTAAATTTAAGCTAAAACTTTCGACTACTTGCGCCTTTTCCTAATGGTCATTGACAATGTTTAACATTTACCGCACCAAAATGTTTTTCTCTTTTTTGTTGGCCTGTATAATTTTTTCAATTAATCAATCAAATTGCAAATTCAAAGCCCTTTAAACAATCTTGACCTCAGAGAGAAAGAGTAAAAATGCAGTTTCCCTATATTTGGTCTCTAGTTTGGCGAGGATGTATATTGATTGTGTGTGTGCAGAATTTACCGTCACACTGTGCTATATATGAAATTTTAAATTTTATAGTTTCATACGTATATTAGCATTTAATTGTTCGACATCAGTTAATTGAGCAATCAACCGCTTTTATGGAACAAATTATTATCAAAAGCAATTTCGATGATTTATCTAGCAAGATTGTGATTAAAAATTAAATTTTGTACAAACAAAGGGGTTATAGAAATACATACATACATGTTGGTTATTATTAGATCGTCTATGCTTTATATAAACAAATGAATATTTAATTGATGAGTGAAGTCAATTAAGCGTGAAATTAGATTTTTGCGCTTTTACAAATTTTTCCGCAAAATGGGAAAAATATCTTTAGAGTTGCATTACTAAAAATTGTGTTTTGTTTTAAATTAAAGACCTGTCTAAGTTTTATTTCAAATGAGAAAAGCTTCCAATTTCTGAAAAAAAAAACTGCTTCTTGTTAGCACGTCAAACCTCAAGGCTACCTGACGCTTCTACCGCACCACCTATTTAAATAGTTTTATCACACTTTTCACGGGTACTGTGCCTGTGTTATGTTAAGTACTTATTCTGACTCTTTAATGTACAGGGTGATGATCGTGAAACTATTTAGATTATTTATACAAACTGGTAACGTAATACAAAATGTGACCAGAATATCGAAAGAATATTTGGACCGCCTTCTCTAAGGAACCATTAGAATTCTATTCCGTTGTGGAATATGATTTTCTATGACTAAATATTTTGAAATTACAATATTAAAATGAGTTTTTTCTACTAAGAGCCGGGTTTCAACAGTTGCTAATCGAGTGTGGAATAATTTCGGATCTGGCAGAGTCAGCATAAATTTGACGCTATTTTGCTGCTTAAGACGGATTTATACACTTTCGAACACTTTTTCCTGTCAAGTTTTTTTATAAAAATACAGGTTAATAGCATTTTTGGGGCTTATATAAAACCCCTACTTTTTAATCAGCTTATTCTTGTCTGATTCCGAACTAAGTTAAGTTGAGTTGGAGAAATCGGCCCTATGTGGAGCTTTAACAAGCGACTAAATGTACAACAAACACATGAACATGCTTGGCCTCTATAGTACAGTAATTTGCAGATTCTGTGGTGAAGAAGAGGAATCCATGTGAACACCTCATTACCACCTGCCCAACACTAGCTCATCGTAGAGCCAGATTTTTAAACAATACGAGCAGCAGCCATTAATACAATTCTTGTGTATACTTAACAACTTGAAATAGGCGACAAAATAAACAAAAAATCTAGTCGCGGTACAATGGGCTAGTATACCTACCCTTACATCACCATAACCACCATTAGCATAAAATGCATTGGATCAGCTTGATTCGACCCTCATGCTGTTTTGATAAGGCACTAGGCCGTGGGACTCGTGCTGCTTAAATGGAATCGAATGACAATTTCTGTGACAGCTGTAAATAAATAATCGAAAAATTTTCTCTGTGGTTGATCTGTACAAAAGTATGGGACATTAACACCAGGGCACCGAATTCGCTTAAGTTTCTGAATTCCAATAGAAGGTTATCTAATCCCATTGCTTCAAGTTTTTTTCTCATTTTGTTTTTCAGGCTCATTCCGACTTGTGGTTTTACAACAGCACATTCGGTGTTAATTGGGGTTCAAACTCGTTAAGTACCCGCCCCTTCGGTTAACCAGCCAACCATTTTCAAATATAAGTATGTATATAGATATTTAAACAAACTTGTAATTGGGCCACCCTTTATTTGCACCTACGATTACACAAAGAAGCGTGGCTCTTAGCACTTTGGGCTGGTATTGAATGTCAAGATTAAGTGGCCGTTTTCATTGTTATGTGGTAAATGCAAGTTTGCTATACAATTGCTATGTGTAATTGTTATTGTAATTTCTTGATAATATGTTTAAATAATAGGCTTGTTAACAGCGAAAGAAACGAAGTGAAAATTATATACAACAGACATTTGATATATGGACGTGTGCATTTACCTATATAAATATGTGCATACATACACACAATTATTGTTGCTGTTTTTTTCTTTAACCAAATTTCAATTTGCCTAAAGTGTTTGTTTTGACTATAAAACAAATGTAATGCCACTCCGTCAACTGGTCGTGCGCCCAGCTCATCCGAAACGAATTCGGCAAGCGGTTTATTGGTTGATGGTTATATGCAACGGGACGTAATTACAGTTCGAACAAGAAATTTGAAGCTTCCATTGCGATTCTTAACTGCTTGCAAATTGCCTGCGGCTGATTGAGAATAATTGAAGTGCAGCAATGTATGACACAGCAATTACTGCAACATAGGCTATTTAGTATACATACATGTACATATATGTATAGTTACGGTGACCATCCGTTCTGTTTTTTGCAGGACCGTACTGTTATTTAAAGGTCTGTCCTGCGTAGTTTTTCAAAACAGAAAACCCCCAAAATGTTCTGATTTTTTCCAAGAGTCCTGCCTTTGTCCCGCATTTTCTTCGATATTTTAAAATTAACTTTTCCTAATCGAAATAAAAGCAGTGCAAGTTGGTTTTGAAGGTTCAACTAGTCAATGCGTTCTAAATATTGTACGGATATGGATAATGGGTGACGAGAAATTGAAGACCAGCATCAAATATATTGATAACACTGTTCTACAAATTTTGTGGTAATCGCTTAAGAAAAAAAAAAAATATTTTCCAAGCCGATTTTCTTTCTACATCCCATTTTAAAATTTCTTGAAAATTAAAAGAAAATAAACATAGGGGCGACAATTTTTTTTTTGTTGACGGTGCTGTGCATTTTCTTCCATATAAAAATTTTGTCAAGCATACTTTGTATGGTAAAAAATCAAAAAAAGGGTACGCTGCTATTCAAATGACGAGGAATGTATACATGTAGTATATTTTTGTTAATTTTATACAACGCAATTATATGTAGGTAAATTTTTTTTAAAAATTGTCCTGCATTTTCAAAATATATTTATGGTCACCGTATGTATAGTATATGTATTGTGCATATATATAATCACTTATTCAAGTTCGTGCCTACAGTAGCATCAAAGCTATAACAAACAGTTATTATTTATAACTTCGTTATAAGTACTAAGTATATCGCAAATACAATACTCGGTTTGCTTAGAAAATCCTGCCGACCGCAAGTCATTCCGTTGATGAGTTTCTGCGGTGGCAGTTGCACGCAAGCCAATTTTAATGAATTCGATTTTTGTGATTCCTTTTTTTCATTAAAAATCGTACATGTTTGTGCGATTATGTGGTCATGCATATTATTTAAGTAGCTTTGAAACAAATTCACTGTTGGACAAGCGTGCACATCTTTGAGATACTCATTGTGTATCGAATGCGTTGCCTACTACTTTACGTACATAGCTAAGTACTCATTTGGATGCTTCGCATATTACAATATTACCTTCAATTGATGAGGTAGCAACACTTATTACATATGTATGTATGTATATATGTACATTAGACCTCACCACATTACAAGCAAACACAAAATTGTTTGGCGAACCTACGTACCGCGCTTTTGTATTTTTCGGTAACTCATATGTAAATTCGTCAATAAATATTTTTTAAGAAGCTACACTGAAAAATTACAACCCAACGTTCGGCCAGAAAAAAGATTAAATCGAAATTGCCTTCGAGTTGAGCGACTTTTAAATTAGGGTGGTACGTTGGGGTGGAAGAAGTGAGATCTGGAGGATAAGTGCTAGAATGGGGTGCTTGAGGTCAATGAGAATTCCAGAGCAAAAAAGTGTCGCCTCAAGACACACCAATATATCATACTATATAAAATGAAAATGTAAAAAAGCAAACCTTACTTTCGGCAAAAAAAAGAAAACAAATTTCAAAATTGCCTTTCAAAAATACTTCCGACTCAGAGGTGTATTATGGCGAACTTTTTTTGTTTTTTTGGTACGGTCTAATGTCTATATGTGCTTATGCAACTAGTAAAGGGCAGCAACAATTCGGCAAAAAAACATGCGCGCTGCTTGACATGGATAATTTAAATTTGTAACACATATTAGTGTAAATATTTGAAATTTTTTTCCACATCTTGTCAAGCGCTTAGCTGAGTCGTGCGTTTTGTTTGTAGTACATAACTTACAAATGTAAAATATTTGAAATTTAAAGCCTCATTAAATGACAAGGACGCAGTGAGTCACTCATCATTGTGTGCTAAACGAAAATTTTAAGTACCTTTGTTTAAAAAGGAGACAAGGGTTATTCTATCCTGTTTTTCCTAAGGCACAAATTTTTCATAAAACAATTTTGTATTCTGTTATTCGAAAGACGAATTGCAAAACCTGATTGTGAGTTGATCTTAAGCAGGGATCACACGATTTGTAAATATGTACAGTTTTGTACATTTCCACA
>NW_016180605.1:2808-6675 GCF_001687245.7 Rhagoletis zephyria | reverse complement strand
TTTGGAAAATGGGCTTATGATAACATATATGTATCTCGGTAACCGTTCTACCGTTCTACCAAACTTGGTATGGTTATTGCGCTTGCCACATAAAAGCAAAACGTTAAAAATTATTGAAATCGGACTTAAGGCCACTTATAACGGTAAATTTCAGAAATGCTTGAAACTTTAATATGAAATTGAAACTTCAATATGAATGAATTGAAACTTCAATATGAATTGAAACCCGTCACTCAGGGGTTTTCGAACATCGGATTCATAATCACTGACTTCGTTTTCGGTGTTAACAACATTTTTGAGTTTCACATGAATCCGAACAAATTGTAAATTTTTTCCGCGATATTGGATCCGCCATTTTAAATTTTTAAAAACGAACACCGGATTCGTAATCAGCGATACCAAAAACCCCCGGGTAACGAGTTTCAAGCGGTTCCGATCAATTTTCAAAAAGGTCATCCGCCATATTGGATCCGCCATTGCGAATTTTGGAAAATTAACATCGGATTCGTAATCAGCGACCCCGAAAACCCCCCAACGACGAGTTTCAATCCATTAAAACGTTCAGAAGCATCAAAATCAAATTGGTAAACTTCAGAATCGTTTTTCTCGAAGTCTTTTTTTCTGAGCGTTGGTCCCTTTTAAATTTACGTGTCACATATATTTAATACTTCCGCCGGGTATATAATGTTCGGCTCCGCCCGAACTTAGACTTTCTTACTTGTTACTCTTTAAAATGTCGCAATAACGTTGAGTATACTCGAAACAGCATTTATAGTAGCTTGATGTCATGCTCATTAAAGCTTAACCGATAATGCTGAAAGTGGTTGGGAACTTTTACAAAGATGTTCGGGTAGCTGACTGTATGCGTGCCACAAACACCACTTTGGATAAAGTACAAATGTGAAAAAATATAAAACAAAGAAAAACGCTTTCGCCTATCTATCTTTACCTGTCTTCCACTGTGATGGAGAGCTGGTAAACAAGTAAATACATACATATATAAAAATAAAGTATATAAATTGAGAGCGCGTATATTATGTGTACTCATACACACGAATTACACTTTATTTGTGGGCCATATCATTTTAGTGCCATCGGAGAGTCATGCAGCCTCGTTATGAATAGCACAACGTCACACGCTGAAGCATGTTTACAGGCGCTTTATCAATGTTATTTGCGCAACGACAAAAACAAGTGAAACTACAACAACTAGAAAGAGCGACAACAACAACATGAATACAAGTAATGGTTTCGTAAAGATTTGTACTTTATGCCACTAACTTCAGCGAACCTAAGGCAATTGCTATCAGTAACAGGTAAACCGATCCAACCAACAGTGTGTTTGTTATTGTGAATGAGTTATAAGCTGCATATTTAATTATGTACATACATATACATATATATATGTACATATGTATCTATGTGAATATGTATAACGCATGGTTATAGCTAGGGGTTGCGAGGTAACTGTTTTCGTATCGCCTTTTTAATGTTTGGGATATTGACTTTGAGAACACATAACTATCCCCGTATGAACTCGTACATATGTATCATTGAACGGATGTTTTATCCCTCCAAAAACTAATCCGGGATGACTCCTGGAGCAATCGTAAAGGAACATACGACTAACTAATATCACTTTTGATCTTTTTATATGGAATGAACTGTTCGCTTTTGTTCGAGCATGTCCCATGAAGAGACCAATTGTTCCCCTTTTATACCCGAACGAATTAAAATTTTATTGACTATGTGCGTAGATATCATTTAGTCGTTAACTGTACCCGTTGGAGATGCGTAGGGAACTAATTGATCTCCAATAATACGTTACATACGTTGTACGTATTAAAGTGGGAGATATATAAAGACGGAGAGAGAAACGTTTTTCGTCCTCTATCCACGGTTGCCACTTACATATGTATTTCGTTATTAAAATATTTTCCAAATACATATTTTCGAGTCTTTTGTGAACTATTTTATAATGCTGGAACATTGGTAAGTTAAGTTCTCTATAATAATGCCCAAAAAGTTTCTTATTTAATATTATCTGAGGAAATAAAAGCGACCTGTATAGATCTGGCGACCGCTGCGATGTAGTGGTTACCATTGCGCGCTACCATTCGGGAGGGCCCGGGTTCGAGCCCGGTTCAACCCAACATCAAATCATAAAAAACCAAAAAAATTTGTTCTACTAGCGGTCGCCCCTCGGCAGGCAATGACAAACCTCCGAGTGTATTTCTGCCATGAAAAATCACCGTTTGAAGTCGGCGTAAAACTGTTAATCCTGCCCTTTGTGTGACAACATCAAGGCGCACACCACAAATCCGAAGAGAAGCTCGGCCAAACACTAACAAATGTGTAAGCGCCAGTCTTTTATTATTGTTATATAGATCTAGTAGGCTGGTTCCATAAAAGTTCACTCCCTCGTTCGGCTATTTATGAAGATTCTGGACGGAGCCGATAGCCGAGCCATGAAGTCACAGAATCCTGTTGAAGGATCCTTGCAAGTCCGCAGAGCCTCTCGACTAAAATTCAGAAATCATTCCGAAATTTCCCTATATAATGCTATAATGTTTTTAGATTATTTTTTCTCTTAGGAGCTCATTATTCGGGAGCCCTGCTACCAACCCGGGTGCTTTCTTAATTGGTTCAATAGTGTTTATCAGTTGTATATCAGCCTAGATGTAATTTAGAAAGAGTCCAGGGCTTTTGGTGCTGTCTGACAGTGGACCCACCATTTCCATCCTCGAGCATACACCAGAATCTGCAGATGTTGTAGAGCTTGTTGAAGCCTAATTTGTGTAGTATTTTGTCTGTGTCCTCAAAGAATGGTTTTAAACCCATTAGGCGCTCTCGAAAGTCTCGACTTACTAAGATGCTGAGATACAAAGCGCCCCGAAAGCTTAATTGTCAATTAGTATGGCTAGAGGTGGTATACCAGTCATGATTCCCAGTGCTTTTTTTGGGCAGGTGCGCATAGTTAGGGTAATGACTGCACATACTCATCAGTGTAACTTTCCCAGCCTAGTGCCAGTGCTAGGAACCAGTTGGCTTGACTTTTGGCCACTAGGCCATTGCTGAATACGTTATATTAGGTTTTTTCACAGTAATTAGTGACGTCAGTTTTGGGGATATCTCTCATGCTTAACCAGGGATGAAAAATGGAAATTTCAGATTGTACCTAATATCACAAAATAAATGTACCTAAATGACACAGATTGTACCTAAAAAAAGTTACATCATTCATTTGTAGTTTTTTTTATAAATTTTATTTAAAACATGAATACAAAAGATATATGTACTTTAAACATGATTATGTTTTTCAACTGAGCCTATATCTATAGACTATAGTCTAATGGGAATCGGAGAAGCTTTGTTTTTGTCTAATTTTGACTACTAAAAAATATTGGCGAAAAAGACAAAAAACACACTTTGCGAACTATACTTCTTTATCCAGCTTTTTATAAAACAACAGGAAGTCTGCAAATTTATCCGATTCCTTTTAATAGGAATAATCTAGAGAATATAATCAATGTGCCATAAGTAACTTCGAAAGCATATTAAATATATTTCCAGAAATCAAAAGCGCGTATGGGTCAAATAGCTGTAGTTCTCATCTAAAAATTTGAAATTTGAAGACATCCTAGATACTGGATTGTATAGGTGAATAAAGGCTGGTTTTCACAGTGTAATATTTTGACAACAAAATTTTTTGACTTATTTTGACACAACTTTCTTTCCTTTCCTAGAGAATATAATCAATGTGCCGTAAGTAACTTCGAAAGCATTTTAAATATATTTCCAGAAATCAAAAAGCGAGTATGGGTCAAATAGCTGTAGTTCTCATCTAAAAATATGAAATTTGAAGAC
>NW_016180605.1:0-2783 GCF_001687245.7 Rhagoletis zephyria | reverse complement strand
GCTCCTTTACTTGTGCAGAATGTTGCTTACTCTATAGTTTCTAGTGATATTAGTAGTAAAACCAAAAATTCTTCATACTAAATATTCGTTGGCGTCACCTTCGTTTGCGTAATTTTCTAGAACAAGTGTAGAATAGCGACCGTTTAGCTATAAAATAACCAAAAATGACGATACCAAATTTATTTGGCGTAGGTAAAAAATAAAGAAGATATAAGAGGTTTATTTGTATTTTTTATTATCACTAAATTGTTGAAACCCAAAAGTAGATCATGATAAAATATGTAATATCGAATTAAAGATAATAACTTGTACTTTCTAAAGAAAAGAAAAGGTTATTTCACGAAAAAATAACATTTGTTCGTTTTTTAGTGGTTTTGGTTTAAAAATACAAAAAGCTGTAAATTATGTATATCAGCTGAAGAACAAATTAATTACCTTTATGGTGACGTCATTAGTTTTGTAATCGGTTATAAAGTTCAGAAGATGTTAATATTTAAAATATCTAAAAACTGAAATTTAACCTTCTAGAACTCCTTCATTTTTTACTTGCGCCAAAACATTTTGGCATGGTTGAAATGAGCATAAAAATTTCTATTGATCTGCATTTTTCGTTTTTGCATAGCTGAACGGTCGGTATTCTAGATTTGTTCCCGGAAATGACGAATAACTTAAATCAAAAATGCATATTTTTATGTATTGTTTAGTATTTACATTAAAATACCAAAAATATTGCAAATTCGCATATAATTCATAATACACATTTTACTTCTAATTGTATACTTTGCGTACATTTTGTAGTACCATTCCATTACCGTTTTCGCAAAATGCTATCACATTCTTCCCTTTTCTCCTACTTCCAAAATACAAATCTAGATAAAGGAGTGTCAAATTTTAGCTGTCATAAATTACACAACCTTGTATTATTGAATCATGCTTTGTATTATCATACATAAAGAATTTTTGACATTTTTCCCTGATGTGACATTTTCATTCAACTAAGGTTTTTGTGTGAACAGACGAACGGACGGACAGACAGATATGGCTTAATCGATTTCTCATTTCATTTGTCTATATATCTCTTTCAGCTGTTTGTAACAACTGTTTCCTTAGAAGAGTTATAATACCCTTGTACACGAGTGGGTTAGGGTATACAAACAATATATAACTAAATTGCATTTCCTTTATTTTGAATTTTTTGTCACCACCTTTACGTACTTGGTGTGTAGATTCTCCCACTACCTGAAACCCTGTTCAACTCAAACCAAATGACTTTAATGCGTTGGCTATTACCCTAAATTCATTATTGAACAAATCGAAATGAAATGGTCGATCTAAACATTTATGCAGTTTCCCAGATAAATTCAAACCAATGAACTCGAAAACTGGGACAAGCTGTATAAGTAAACCCATACACATGTGCACGCAAGCATTGACGACGAGACGCACTTCTATGAAAATCAACACATTAACGCTTAAATGTATTAGGTGGTGGCAGGACGGGGTTTTGCGCCAACGTTTTATGTAGCATACTTATAGGCGCCATTCAACTACGTACTACTCTGGCTGCTATTCAATCGCAAATTACTACCAATGGGGTTATTAAAGTTTTAATGCAATTTCCATAATACATAGAGAGAGAGCTAGTGTTGGCCATGTCTGCCATACACTTACATATAAATACTGCAAGCCGTGGAAAAGTAGCAAAGGTAACGGTTTCTGGCGAGTCGTTCCACATGATGGCACTTACCAGTTTTTTGGCGGGACAAAACTGGCAGCAGTTACGAAGAGGGAGAGAATCGCGTGGAATATGCGGCCCAGCCGGCAACGACAACCGGGTAATATTTTTAAGGTGTGTTTCATCGAAATCACGAACACGCACATATATACACCTTTCACGCATACATATGTATGTATGTGTGTATGCACGTGGTTTAATATTAACATCTATGCACACACTATGTACTTATATTTGAATTTGAAACGCCTCACCATGCGCATCTGCCTGCTCCAACGTTTGGGTGTGCGTATCGCTCGTCGAGTCTGACGGTGATGTGGCAACTAAATGGCATTTAATGGCTTTCGATTAGCTTCAGTGCGTATGTGGTATGCAACATGAGGCTGCTACAGCTTCGTTGCTTCGTTTCCCTGCTGCTTATGTAGCTCGGCAGCTGTTGATGTTGTTGCATTTATATCGTTGTTGGCGTGTTGCAATAAATTCAAATTGCGCAGACCGGATATGAGTTGAAACGTTGCCACGCGCCGATAATAAGCAAACAAAACACGCACACCAACCCATACACATATAATTTCATACTGAAAGACAGTGCGCCGACTCCTCCTGCCTGCCGCCTATCCCTTTTATATTCTGTTTTTGTTTTGCGCACAAATGGTATTTTGAATGTAAATTAATACACGCCATTTTAGCTCCTTTGTAAGCTCACCAAAGGAGTGCCACCAGCACCGGAACACAACCGCATAAGTACTTACTACCTAATTTAATTGACGTGCCATATAAGTAAGCAGCGATGCATTGCGATAATTGTGATTAGCATTACTTGCCGCCAATGTCGGCTTTTAATTCATGTTTCTGTATTGATTGTATAAAGTTGCGGAACAACTACGTGTAGGGTATCATAAAATTTTACAGAAGAAACTAGAAATTAGACGAGTTTATAGAAGACTACATATATGAGCATCCACCACGGTACGAGTGAACTAAAATATATAAAACTAAGATTCAATTATTAAATGTTGTAAGTAGCTTTTTTCTAAAATTCGACACT
>NW_016180604.1:0-6675 GCF_001687245.7 Rhagoletis zephyria | reverse complement strand
TATCATTTCAATAATGGTATCGACTCGTACAAATACAAAGAGCAATGCACGAATACTCGTACAGAAAGTGACAGTAAAATTTTTGCTGAAGAAGGAGGGAGTAACGAAAGGCACGGCGGTAATGCTTTGCAACTAGACACAAAATGTCGCACAACATTTACCAGCGACAGTCGCATGACGACGGCCAAACCGATGCCTTGATATGGCTGAAAGAAAAATAATCGGTGAGCACAGAGCAAGATACTTGAATGTAGTATATACATATGTATCTGAATGTAAGTAATTTCCTACATATAAAAATTCTCGATGTTCTCGCATTCATAACTGGGTGGAATATGGTAAGTGCTTTGGCAAATGGGCCAATGGGCGAATGTGGCGTAGTAAAGTTGTAACAGTATAGAAGATGTCAATTTGCAGATACACGTATGCTCATCGATTTTATGTTGTATCAACATATCGCTGGTGCTCTGCAATAACGACACAGCTCAAAATTTCATGTTTTTCAGTAGAGCCAATTAAAGTTTTTCCGTTTCATAACTTAGCAATAATTAGTCTTGGAACATTATTATTTCGGATTAATTGCACCCATTATGTAGGGGAAATTTTTAAGCTTTCAAATTAAGACTGTTTTCCATAAATGTAGTGAGAATTGGACTGAAAAAATACCAGTTTCGATCCTCGCTCCTACCAATTTCCATAGATTAAATACACTTTTTATTTTAATTGTTTATGTTTTCATTTACAAATTTTATTTTAATTTATTTTATTTTTGCCTATAATATATAATTGTTAAGAGTTTATTTTTATAAAAAAACATACAACATGTATAATTACCAAAAATCTAGTATACGATGTTTCCTAAAACCGATTGTAGGTACGCACCTCTAAGCACTCAGCTACATATGTCAGCCGTTTATTCCCCCTAAAAATGGTTAGAACTACAAAATGTCCTCTTGTCCGTGCTGCATACGAATCAAAGCATTTTTTCCCATCGACCATCGTGTATTTTTTAATAAACTGGCATGAAATGTGAAGTATCCCTGCAACAAACCGTAGTGGCCCAAAACTGGCGACGAAAACGTAATGACTTTTTATATATCCCAAATCAATTCTATCAACTCACTTTTTTTAAATGGAGATGTCCTACGAATGGACAATCGCCTTTTTCGCAGAATTTCTTAAGCCGCTCTGAACATTTTGCACTCTTCTGGGACAATAACATTTTTATGACAATATTTTTTCAGGGTATGATTTTTCGGCATTTTTTTTATAATTTCTTTTGCATATTTTAAAGCATCTATGCATTGTTCAGCACCAGTACTTATCCTCATTTACGGGTATGAATTCACAAGTGATTGTTTTTGAATCCTTTGCATTCGGAAGTATTGATTGCGAAAAAATTTTCAAAGCATCCTTTGCTTTTGCTGTTTAGTGTAGCTAATAACCCTGGGTTACTGAAATAGCGGATGCCAAAGTTTTCGAAAAACTGCTCGAAACCTATTCCCATTAAATTATAAATTATATGTTTATTGCGTCTAGATGCCGCCATTATTTTTGTTGCCAGAAATAGTACTCTGCCGGTGAGGAAATTTTTCTTGAAGAAATAAATATACAAGCATTTTTTCTTGAGAGCTGCATTCTGATTAAAGAAAAATTTTCTTTCCCATTTCTTGTGCGTAATTTTATATGATTTTTTTCTTGACAGCTGAAGTTAGCCCTTGAGTTCTAAAAATTCAGCTCTGTCACCGGTTTGCAATAGTTCGGAAATGGAGGATAAGCATGAGGGTCATGCAGTCACCTGTTGTTGTTGTAACAGTATACAAATTCCACAAAGAGTTTTTGTGGAGTGTTGCTGGAGTGGCTGTCCTTGGTCAAGTGTGAATCTGGGCCGTTCCGGTTTCGTAGACTCGACTGTCGTGGGAACGATGCACTCACCTGCTTACCATCGGTAAATATTTAGATTTTGCTTTAACTGGTAGATCCCCTAGGGGAAATCTTTGAAGCTGCCACTTTTCAAACGGGTAAAGGTACCAAGAAATTGGGCTCTTATTAAAAAACAGCGTTTGAGGTACTATTCTAGGTGTTGCATAATGCGTCCACAGAGTTAAGTCTTGTACATACATATGTATATGCTAATTGAGAATTACGTAAGCACGTTCTAGTATTGCCTATCTGTAGGCGCACAATGTGCTTGCACTTCAGCTTAGCGAACGAAATGATGGAGGTGGACACAACTCACTCGAGGAAAATATAAATATAATTTTAAGGCACACACTGATGATTTCAAATACCTCTATATGTACATACTTATATGTACATAAATGTATGTACATATGTAAATAAAAATTCTAAGAAACAGTTTTTTGCAAAAATTTAAAAAAGTTATGTTTGGCAATAAAAACTTTTGCTTCAAATATTTTTTTGTTTCTCATGAAAATCTCCAATATGCCAGCGCCCGCATAACAAACGTTTTTTTTAATACTTCCACTCCGCCGCCCTCTCCCAATCAACTCAATTACATGGAAGTCCTTAAGGAAGTAGCGTTTCATGACTACAAATTACGCAACGAAAGATAATAAAAATCGAATCATATCTATATAAAAATATGTTTGTGCGCATGTACGCGAATTTATGAAAGTATGTAATTTCATCTTTGATATACTAAAATGTTTAACGATTTACGATGGCAGATGATAGATACTAAAAAACAAAATCATAACTCTTACTTTTAACGACTTAAGCGGGGATCTATGAGTGCTTACATTTTACTCAAACGCACACATGCTTAAACCACTCACACACATATAAATATGTGCACTTACAGTTGTTTATATGTTTTTATAAAGAAGCTCTTAAATTATATTTATTAGCAATCATACATCTCCGCCAATCGCCATTCTTGTGTTAGCTTTTATTTTCCAACTTCCTTATTCCCTCAATACAAAATCCATAGCAGTCTGTCACCGCTCTTGTGGTTTTTTTTTTTATTGCCACGGTGTCTTCTATTGGCCATTACTAATTTCCAGTCGATTTATCAACACATTTATGCTATAAGCTTTCGATACATTATTTTTTTCTTTTATTTAGGTCTCACCGTCCGTTCTGTTAAATAATTGAAAGTCAATAAATTATACGAAAAAATGGCAGCAATCTAGTTGATGTCCGTTTAACGATTTTTATGTGGTTGCTAGGCGCGCAAACGAACACACATACATACATACATATGTATATGTATTACTCACGTATGTGAATGTTTTTCTCTTGGCGCAAAAGTGTCTGCTCACTGAAACGTTATGCCAATTTTGCAACTCTATAAAAACACTTTTCAAAGTAAGCAATAAAAGTAAAAAGAAAAATAAAAAAGAAAATTGAACTAAAAAAGTAGAAATTCCAACAGTTTGCCCCTCATTTATGAAGTTATTAGTAATTTTTGCTGCTTCATTAACTTCATCCGTTCATGTGTTTTTGCTTTGTGACTGCATGCATGTTGTTGCTGGAAAAAAATTGAAAATCGTATTAAATGCGCAAATGAAGGAAAATTCGTAATGAGCTTGATTTATTTGCATTTTCGTTTTGTCGCTGTGATTTTTTTTTCACATTCGAGTCTGTGAAGTTTCAGGATAAAAGTCTGCTACATTGGCTGAATGGAGGTTTTCCTGGCTGATGTCAGTGTGACTGTGCATCCACATTCGTCAAATGACGTGTAAAAAAAAGTTTTGAATGCGTTTTAGTCTATTTGGATTATAATGAAAAATCCAAATATACATCCAAAGTTTTGATGTGCAGCAAGAAAGTACATTAATTAATTACGCCAGTCAAGTAGAGATTAGAGTAGTTGGATTAGGAAAGAGTCAAATCACAGAAGTACTGTTCAAAGATGCATGCAAGTCATGTGACCAAATTAAGTGGCATTAATGGCATTAAATTGGCATTAAACAAAAAAAATTAGATTAAAGTTATTCACTCAATCCACACACCATGCAAAGCAAAAGTTTAAAATGGTTTCTAAACCCAATGCTAATCCTCCAGGTATTGCTTGTTCCTTGAATTATCTTCACATAAGAACAGTGTTACCGTTGAGAATTTTCAAAAAATCGCAAAAAGAGGTCATTGACGAAAAAAAGGGTCACCATAATATTTTTGCCTTCCTTAACTAGTAAGAAAATAAATCTGAGAACTAAAGTCAAAATTAATTTTACATGTTTTATAAAGTCTTTTCGCTGCTAGAACGTTCTGCTGTTGAATTTAAAAAGACAATAGCGGGACAATCTCTGCGCAAAACAGATTTGCAAGCATAACAGAAATCGAGTTGAATTTCCTTTAAAAGTTTTAAGTGATTCATTTTTTCGTACCTACAGTAGTATTTTTTAATAGCATGGCTCTGTTAACATTTCCAAAAAAAAATTCTGAGTAGGGGAAAAAGTCGCACATAATTTTAGAAAAGGGTCAAAAAACCAAAATTTTCAAAAAGTCGGATCAAAGGGTGTTGGCGCTTAAAAATGGTCAAATTGCCCCTTTAGTCACATAACGGCAACATGCATAAGAATCCATTTACTGTTCAGAGGAGGCATAAAATTGTTTTTCTAGATCAGAGGTGCTCACGCAGTATGGTCGCGAACAGAGAAATATTGGTGATATCATTTGTGCTATGATCGGCCTATTTAGGACTCAAAGGTATTCGTGTTATTTATTCCTAAATCTTGTCCGTTTACTTACCTAAATCGTAAGCATACTTTTTTTCATTCACAAAACTCTTTAAAGGCCTACATTTTAAGTAAAAACTCTGTATTTTTGGATACCAAGGCGACATTTGGCAATAGATCGTAGGGATCTTTCTCGAAAGCTTTGGTTCAAATAAGCATAGATTTATCCATTGTCGGATGAATCGACGTTATGCTTCGTGAGCGCAAAATCAGATCGTTTTCGGACAACACTCATGAGAAGTTTAAAGCCGAAGATGCCCACAGAAAGCTCTCTCTTCTCGCTTCCTTTAATCTCCCGTGGTAAACGACTCCTCAATCAGAGCACATAAGTGAGGTTACCATACCGTATAGGCATGCAAATGTTTACCGAAAAAGTACGGCAGTACTCTCTTGGACGTTGTGAATACAACTCTTCGCGTAATTTCAAAAGGGTGTGTAAACGAGGACTTCAGTGTGTATACGCAAAAAGCTTTTATTCTAGGCCCATTCAAGGATTACGTTAGCAGGGTTTGTGTGTCTTCTTTTGTTTCCAATCTATAACTGGTGGAAATGTCTAATGTAAACAACCAAGTTCAAATTTCGCATTGGAACTTAATTGCACAAATTAGACATTTCCATCAATTATAGTTCAGAAATAAAAGAGGGTTAGCATTTTCGAAGTTAGCCAATATCTGCTTACATTATGCTTGTATGGTCCCCGAACCATTATACATAAAAGTATAAACGAGCCCTTGATTCGCTCAATATTAGAAGAATGGGGATTGAATACTCTGAATAACTAAAATACCTGGGAATTACGCTAAATAAAAAGCATTATTGGGGTTGATGAAACTCTTGCTAATCGGATTGCTGGACATTTTTGGTAGAATATGGGAACCGAACTCAAAGCTGATACAGTGGCTTTACCACATAATCGTCAGTGCGATAGTGTTGCATACATTTGTGGTAAGATGGAGAAATAAGCTTTATACAGGTATTCTTGGAAAGAAACCAGGGTTAGATAGCATTGAATTTTGTAATTCTCGACTACGGACATATGCCTTGACAGAATTTTTTTAATAAAATAGCAAAAGCAAGAGAAATGGGCTTCCGAATGGTGCAAGGATGGAAGACAAGCCAATTGCTAGAATAGCAATTCCAGACAGAGGGCTCATGCTGTTTTTGGTTGAAGTATTAGCAATCTTAACCTTCACCAAATGCAACCTTATACAATTTTTAATTGGGTTTGCCTCAACTTAATGGCATTTTGGGCTTCATTTCATAAATATTCCTGATATACTAATAGTTGAAGAATTATTAAGCAAATCTTATATGCATTGTTATTTAGTACATATGTATTTACAAGCAAATAATAAGAAGCGCACTAGCATCCTTTTTGCTCTCATTCGCTTCTTCCCCCTTTCTTTACCTTTTTTGCTAATATTATTATTTACTTTAAACATAGTAATTCAATTTACTCTTTCCTTTAACGCCAATGTGCCATTGTTATTCCACCAGAGTTTGTCATCACACCAAATCATGCTAATTAGTCCATTATAAGGCAACAGCGCGTAAAAATGTTACATCAGCTATTTCTCCTTTCCATTGTAACTACGTCCTAAGCGCACCTCTTTTTACTCTCCACTCCCCGAACGCAGTGACTGCCACTAATTCCGCCGCTCTTCTTCATAATACTTGTTAGTCACGCAGTCAATGAGTTGTTGTAAGGATTTTTCCTACTTACTTAGTTGCTTGTTACTGTTCTTGTTCTTGTTCTTCTACTTGTTGTTGGTGACATGTCATCAGTCACTTGTCAGTGCGTTTACTTACATACATATGTACATACATCCATACATTGTTGCTGCATCGCTGTTGAATAAGTAAATACATGTTGAACGAGTGCGAAAATGTAGGTGGTAGCCTCCAGGTGTTCACATGTTTATGTAGCGTAAATACATATGTACATACATATATGTACATAGTGTATGTGTGG
>NW_016180603.1:0-6676 GCF_001687245.7 Rhagoletis zephyria | reverse complement strand
GAAGAAGTAGGTAACTAAAGGGAATGAAGAAATGTTCGCTCAAAAAAAAATATATATATCTAAAAATAATTAGTTGTTTTGTCTAAAAGGAGGTAAATTATTTTTTGGCTGCAAACGTTAATAGATACATAAATGAAATTTTTTTCAAAACATTTTCGCATGGCACGAATTTTTAGGACAGGAAAAAAATCTCTTTACGACTTACATAATTAAGAGCAAATGAAACTGAAAGAATGCAAATCACAATAGCAAATGTATTTTGGAAATATTAAATTGCCATGAGATTAATTTTACCGGCGAGAAGTCAATATAATGGCAATATAAAATTTCCAAAAAATTAAAAAAAAGAAAAAAATATGCAAAATACAAACTAAAAGGAATGAGAACTATTTTCAGTTTTAAAAGTTGACAGATACACATTTTTTCAGTTTTTCCTGTCGGAAATACGAAATAGTATACTAGTCGACTAAGGCAAATGGAATTAAAAGAATAAAAGTTAAATTTTTTTTTATAAATTTCAAAACGCCTTGAGTTTAATTTTAACGGCGAATTTTAACGGTGCACTATATACTAGCAAAATTAAATTTCCAAAAAATTTTCAAAATAAAATAATATAAAAAAAAAAATACGAAAATAACTTCCTAAAAATAAGAATTAGAATTCATTTAAGTTATATTAATCTTTTAATAAAAAAATATTTTATATTTTTAAGTTAAGTTCATTATTTTAAGAATTGAATAAATTTGGCTAAGCAGACACCACTTTCTTTATTACTTTGTTTTTTTTTCTTCTTCAAGCAAATTTTTTCTTTAACCCTTTAAAGCATTTTTCAACGTAGAAATTGTGCTGCTGTCAACTGGTCGCCACGCGTGCATGCCACATGCGTGCAACATAATTAATGCATACGTTTTCGTAGTCATTTACTGAGACACACAGACACACACACATTTAGGCAGAGGCAAACGTATGAATTTTGCAAAATAAAAAATTAAGTGAAGAAACAACTAGAAAAATAATTACCTTTGCTAAGAAAGTCCAACAGAATGGCAGAGTAATACCNAAAAAAAAAAATTGCTTCAAATTGATTGTGATTAATTTTTCGCAGGCTAACACATCATCAGCGTCGTCACGGCAAGGCGTTGTGCTAGAATAATAATAGCTTATTTCATGCGCTGATAATAGTGGTAAGAATGAGATTGAAAATTAATGGTGACTGGTCACTATTATTCTTCGACGAAAGCCGTTTAAATTGAGCTCGATATCGTTTGGAGTTTTTTCATTGATTGGGAACTGAATTAAATTAATCGAAGCTTATAATTATAGTTTGGGTTCGGCTGACGGCTAGGCTAAAGCTCAGCGAATCAAAAAGGGGAGCTAATAGCAGGAACGATGCTGGCGGTGACGGCAACGGTGCAACTGCCGACGAGCAGTGCCGACCAGCTATGACGACGTCAATACTCTTAGACCGACTCTCGCCGGTAACGGTGATTGGTGTCGGTATCGAAGAACTATTAATCGATGCAATCCACCATTACCAGTGGCTGCTGGCAACGGTGAGTGTACTGGTTGCGGTCGTTGGTTGAACTGGTGGGCCGCGGAGTGATTTTTAAAAAAGTTGAGACTTGTAGATTCAGTGATGACTCGTCTGGTGTTTCACGGCAACGTTAGTGGACGGTTGAACGGATGGCAGCTGTTCCATGCCAGCTTTGGTGGTGCAGGCCGAAGCCAAGGAGTTGCAAGTAGAGATGGGTAGTCCAAATGGCAACGAATCTCTTTCTGAAACCGCTTTTCGTGCGCAAGGTGTCATACCGGTCCTAATTACTAATTCTAGACACTCAAAAGAATAGCGGATAAAGAAAAGTTAACGAGCCCAACCGTCGTGGTTGATTAAGTTCAGTATGTTGTGAAGACTTAGATCAGATAGTTCCCTTAACGATGTGAACTTATATGCTCTTAGTATGGTATTCCTCATTAAAGCTGGACATTTGTAAAGAAGGCGTTTTTCTGTTTCCTCTTCGTTTTCGTTTCTGCAGCATGCACAGAAGTTGTTGTAGGCAATGCTAAGCCTTCTAACGTGGATTCCAATCGGCCAGTGTCCAGTAAGAATCGCTACTACCCTCACAACGGCAGGTCTGGTTTTGACTAATAAATTGTGTGTCCTATTAGGACAACATGACTTTGGATATTCGGCAACCTGCTGCCGTGAGCCCTCTTTGATCCGATATCTGAAGATTGGGGAGAAATACTTCTCTATCCATGATTCCAATTGGGAGTAAAATCCGCTCCTCGATTGAGTCCAATTTGGAACCCTCTTAAGCTAACTCGTCTGCAGTCCTGTTTCTGGGAATGTTTCGATGACCAGGGACGCAAAATAAATCACGATTGAGCTGACTACTTACTTCTTTTAAAAGAATCCTACACTCTTTGACAGTATCGACCTTGTTTCGAAAGTCTCCAAGGCTTTAATGGTCGCCTGGCTATTCGAGAAAATAGCTAAACGCTCGCCATGACGTAAAGCGCTACGTTCTAAAAGACGGTAGCCTTCAGCTATAGCGAATACTTCTGTCTGGAAAAAACTAGAAGATCGGACAGATGGATTGATCTTTTCCATCCCAGGGATTCGGAGAAAACGTCAGCTCTCACTTCGCGCTCCATTTTGGATCCATAGGTGTACAGGTGATGTTTCCAGGCGGGGTTATCAGGTTGCTCATCGAAGTCGGCTATCGACAGGAGAATGACTCCGAAAGGTCTGCGAAATTCCACTTCGGCTAGTATGTATTGGGTAGCCAGTTTCATCTGGGTGGAAATTGAGAAATTATACTGCTATGCCCGATCGTTATTTGCCTTCACACTCCCGGTTTTCTGAGCCTTATAGCAGATAATGATGCGTACCTAGCCTAGTTTTAAATAATTATACTGGTTCCTTAGGACTGTCCACCATAGCAGGGAACCATCCAGAGTACAATTTTTGGATTATTACCCCATGTCTTGCCAAAAATCCGCTTACAGGAGTAATAAGCAATGCTCGCTTTCCTTATTACTTCTTCAATATTTACTTTCCAACTTAGCTTAGGATCTGGTGTGACTCCCAGATATTTCGCCTGCTTAGAAAATCGTAAACTTTTACCATTTAGTATAGTAATTCAAAGCTAGGAACTTTATTCCTGGTCGTAAGGAGAATTAGTACTGTTTTCTCTGGGTTCACTCTAAGACCACATTGCTCAGCCCTTCAGCCTAGCTATGCTACAGCTCCATCCATGATATTGCTCGCAACAGATGGAAATAACCCGGTTATGAAAATTACAAAAAAATTACTTTTACTTCTCCCTTGTTAAGTTTAAGTAGTACTGAGTCGATGGTCGTAAGCCATATCATTGGAGAGATCAGCTTGCAGAGTGCGCTTACTAACGATTTTTCTTAGGGCGTAACTTTCCAGTTTAGCAGAAATCGTTCTGAATTTACAGACTCCTCGGCGCCAAGTTCGTCCAGGGTTTTTGGGATTGCTTCTATCCGCACATTGTTAGAGACTTTCTACTTATATCGAGGATGGTAGCCAAAGTATAATTCTAAGAGAGGATCAGACATCTCGCAGCTTCTTTGATTGCTGTTAGCTCAGCTTGAAAGACGCTATACAGATGCCGTAGACGAAAACTGAGATTGAATGAGAGTTCCTGCGAGCAAACCCCACCTTCTACCTTCAGGTGCAATTCGAAATTCAAAATAGTAAGCCGACATAGCATTCGTCTCGAGAGGTATGTACATTTGGGAATGAGGAGGTGTAGTGGATTCATCAGAGTTTTTCACAGGGAAAGGATTTTTTTCCGTCAGATCCGTCACTGCTGGAGGTGTGAGAATAGCTACTGACCTCCTGATGCGGACTTCTCGCTGCTGAATTGCGCTCCGCTCAATTTGAAAGGTTTTCCTTGGAGAAAAGTTAGTTCCGGCCCGTAGAAACGAAAAAATTTTACATTAACTAATCCGGTTATTTTAGGAGGTTAAGAAAATCAAGCTTTTAGATGATCTAAACGAGTGAGTAAGCCTCTCAACTGATGCGGTTTCCTTGGCACGAGCTTCTTTTCTGACTTGCATGTCTTTTCGGCCTCCGGAAGCCTTGGCGTCCTTGCTCGTATTATTCCTTAGCCTCTGACAGAATTTCGCATAGAAAATATCTCTCCGCCTTTGCTTGAAATGTTCGTCTGTTGAAGTATTTTCCATTTTGTGAACATTATGTTGACGAAATTTTTTCGTGGAGGACTTCGCTATTATTTTCTGAGAGTGAAAAGCGAATATAGTCTCTCGCCACCAACACATCCCTGTACCTAAAGTGATAACAACTTATTTTGAAAGCTAATTTGTTAATATTTTTAATTAAGCTATTTTTATCTGTTCGCGGCGGTATTTTTGCGTTCATTTATGCTCATCTAACGGCATATTTTCTCAAGTCCATCTGGGTCAATCAATGATTATGTAGAGTTTTATTAATACGGCTCACATTTCCGCGCTTCAAACAAGGCAAGCGGCTAGCTGCTGGCCGCCTAGAAAACATATCAACCTTGCTCTGCCAGATAGCCACCAACTGAGCGACGACACCACCCGCAGTAGCAAGGCAAAACAACAAATCAATGAAAATAGACAACTGCACAACAACGACAACAAGCTGTAGTTAGTAAGTGGAGATCAAAAAAAAAGAACTAGGATTTAAAAAAAAGAAAAAAAAAGTTCGCATAAAAATGTGCACAATTTCAAATTTAAATTTCAATAGACCCCTTTACCGAATCTCAAGTATTGACAAAGGCAAAAAAGTGGCTGGTTATCAGACGAGTGCAAGTGACTACATGCCACACCGCATGACGGCGGCTGCTGCTAGTTGAAGAACACCACTTGCAATTCTATAGCAGCGGGCTAAGAACGCAGTTAGTCAGCCACACAAATAAATAGGCAGTAAATATGTAGCTAGTGGAAATGCCGCCTGCGCCGCCACCGCACACACAGTTGCCACACATTGACTTAATTGAATAAATCAAACGACGAATCAAAGGCGACCCTTTTAATTGACTGCGGACCACCATGACGACTGAGGCAACAGCAACAGCAACAACAACTATCACAATGGCGATTGACTATGATGCTGACGATGTCGCCTTATTGTATGTATGTACATCAACATTTCCGCGCCAACAACCAGCCAACCCAGCCAGCGACCAACGAGCTGCGTGGCCCACCATCACCAAATCGCCGCCCGGTGACAAGACAATGCAGCCTATGGCTTTCCAATGAAATGATCGTTATGAAGATGCTTGCCAAATGCTGTTGCTAACAACAACAACAACAACAACACCAACTATGTACTACTACAAAGCCAAGTAGTCAATATTATGAACAACAACAATTGACAGTAAACAGCATCAAAAGCTGCTCAATTCAGCAGCAGGCAACAGCGAGCAACTCATAAATTTCTGCCACAAATCTCGAGAAAGCAAATGTACGAACCGAAGAACAATTGCTGGTTTCATTTTACTTACATTTTTTTTGTTTTTTTAATGTTTTTAAACGTCTTTAAACGATCACTGAAATGAATTATTATTGCATTGATGAGTGGCGGCGGCGGTAGCGGCGGCAACAGCAGCAGCAAGAACGGTGGCAACAACCACTACACTAACACCCAGCAGCGCAGACAGCTTTAGTGCTGTCAAAAAATCAATGATTTTTGGCTCCAAGTTATGACTCAGCGTGTTGTGGATTTCTTGTTGTTGTCCTCTGCAGTGGTTCCGCAGTTTTGTGCCGACTTGTGGAATTTGATCCTACCAGCATTTGATGCTTAGAATATTTCAGAATTTATAAAAGCGATATCAATGAAATATACATAGCTGCCGAGTCGGCACTCGAGCTACTTGTATCTTGGAGAGATCAGAGTTCGAAAATACCATACATTAATGGTGCGGAAGCTTTCAGTTATGCCAATATCTGGGAGGTCTCGTTGAATTTTCAGAAAGCGTTCTACGAAAAGCTTGCGTCGACTGCGGCCGTACGCAAGTCAGCACTGCGAAGTTTTGAAGCAAGAATGCCATCTACCAGCAACGCGGAAAGAAAGGCGACCGACGATTTAACTCAGAAAGAAAGATCTAGACCTATTAAGTAAAACCTCCAAAACTTTTGGCATTCTCCGGTCAAATTTTGTATGGCCATATAAAGTTTGTAATTTTTTGCCTGAGTACTTTTAGAATACGTTTCAGAATGGGTTAAAATTCCTATCTAGTTTGGGTATACAAAGTAAAATTCACGAGGAATAATCCCGCAGAACATTTTAGTCCATTAGCACTTCCATGAAAGGGTAATTTTGATCTTTTTTTTGGAAAGTCAGAATAAAATGCCATATAAGAGGTCGCTAGAAGGTTAAAATTCTCTCGAAAATTATTCGTAAGAAAATTTCACTAGGGGTATTCTCAGACAAAATCTTTATACAAAGAGCTATAGGTTAGGTTAAACGGGCAGCTCTGCGAAGAGTTCACTCGGAGGCCGCGAGGCCCCATTGCGATGCCCATGGGGGGTTACCACAAGCCTATCCCTACATACCTTTGAACCATTCCAGTCCTTCCAGAGGAGCTTTCCCCAAGGTATCCAGGTTCTCGAAGAAATGATCCCCAAGAAACTTGAGGCGTTTTCCTCGAAGTGCTGG
>NW_016180602.1:0-6676 GCF_001687245.7 Rhagoletis zephyria | reverse complement strand
AAAAATAAATAATAAAAAACCACGCATACGCCCTGTTGGCACAAGTATTGACGCTGTTGCTGCAAAAGCTTGCGCACAACTGGGGAGCGGTGGCTTTCACAGCATGCTTTCGCAGCATATTTGGGTTAAAACTCAGTGTTATCCAATCTTGGCATGGTCGAAGTGAAAACTCGTCCTGCAGATATTTGAATATCCATTAGAAGCCAACTGATAGCAAGATGGGTAACATACGATGCCATGGGAGAGGTGGTCGTGTAGGGATTGAGAAGGAAATGTGGTATAGTGAAAATGACAGCGCGGAAAAATTGAAAAGCCAACACTCCTAAACCAGCATTCCATTCGCTTAAATTGAAAGCGTTCAACTTTGAAAAAAGCCATCCGAGAGTATTTCTTGGCGTTTATTTATGTCTGCATGAGTTATGACGCACTCTGAAGCTTATTTGAATATGCAGTTCTGACACATGCTCAAGTCGCAACCACAAGATACATACATATGCCCACGTTGCATTTGTGATTTTCAATGCTTTACTGCGTTGCTGCTTTGCTGCTGAAAGCATAAAAATGAGAGCAATTTGGCTAAAATGTTTACATTTTTCCTTAAGTAAAGATTGAAAATGTGTTTACATTTCTGTGAATGTATTCGCGAGCAGAGTGTACAGATTGGGCGATTTAGCACCAATTTGGCGATTTTTTTTTTGATATTTGCGCGTAAAAATTTAGGGAATCGCCTGTGATGATTTTTGGCGATTTTTTCCCTTCAACTAAATTTTTTGTGCGCTATCATGTAAATGCGTCGAAACACGTGTTAAGTAAGTTATGGAGTTAGAGATTTAATTTTGGTGTGGCAACACTTTTTATTGTTATCGATTTTGTTGTAGCATATCGAACATTTGCCAATATTAAACCGCCATTTGTGACAACTCCCGCTGAATTTGGTATTTCATTTTTGGAAATAGCTGGGGATCAATTCTGGTTCTATGAAACTGTGAAGTGAAAATGAAACATTTAATGTCAGTGGAATATTAATTTTTTCACTTTATCCTTTCCGTTAACATCTAGCAAGTAATTAGTTGGTAAATTATTGTGAGTTTAAGACAATGATATTTTTTTATCACAAGATGACGGTTTTGAAAAAACGTCCAAAATTTCTTTTTAACAGCCACAAAACTTTGTGGAAAAAAGTTGTAACAGAAAAATTTAGCGCCGAGCGCTTAAAATCGGATTTTGCGATTTATCAATTAATATGAGTTATAATAAATTTATTAATTTCGCTGTCCTATTGGGAAATGTGTTAATACAAATATCGAAAATTGTTTTTATATCACAATCATATAAGTGATTTGTATTATGTATTATTACCTTGAAGGCATTATATTCGGTTTTGGTTTTAAAAACTATATTATAACACGATCTCATCTATATATATAAAAATATTGTGTTCGTATGTCACGGTCGTTATTACAATATGGGTATTAAATTAAAGAAGTTTAAGAAAGATAACTGCTGGAAATATTTTTGACGAGGGTTACCATCTATTTCAAAATTTCAACTTAGTCAAATTGATAAAATAAATGAAATATTGCCATGTGGGTGTCAAACTAAAGAGTTTTAAGAAGCCGAAAATATCNCAAAATTTCAACTTAGTCAAATTGATAAAATAAATGAAATATTGCCATGTGGGTGTCAAACTAAAGAGTTTTAAGAAGCCGAAAATATCTTTGAAGAGGGTTGCCACCTGTTTGAAAATTTAACTAAAGTACATCGATAAAATAAATGAAATATTACAACATGGGTATCAAATTAAAGAGGTTAACTGTTTGAAATATATTTAAGAAGGGTTGCCACTAATTTTAAAATTTTCAACTCAGTTAAACTGATGAAGTAAATGAAATATTGCTATGTAGGTGTCAAACTAAAGAGTTTTAAGAAGGCTTACAGTCGAAAATATTTAAAAGGAGGGTTTGCCACCTGTTAAAAAGTTTAGCGCAATTTAATTGATAAACTAAATGATATATTACAATATGGGTATCAAATTAAAGAAGTTTAAGAAAGATAACTGTCGGATATATTTTTGAGAACGGTTGCCACCTATTTTAAAATTTAACTAAATTACATTGATAAAATAAATTAAATATTACAATTGGGTACCAAATTAAAGAGGTTTAAGAAAGATAACTGTTGAAATATTTTTGAGGAGGGTTGCCACCTACTTAAAAATTTTAACTCAGTTAAATTGATAAAATAAATGAAATACCTCAATTTGGGTATCAACCTTAGATTTTTAAGAAGTCTTACAGCCGAAAATATGTTTGAGCAGGGTTGCCACCTGTTTACAACTTTAACTCAATATAGGTATCAAATTAAAGGGGTGTAAGAAAGAAGACTATTGGAAATACTTTTGAGGAGGGTTACCACGTATTTGAAAACTTTAACTCAGTTAAATTTATTAAACAAATGAGATATTGCAATAAGGGTATCCAACTAAAGAGTTCTTCAAAGACTTACAGTCGAAAATATGTTTGAGGAGAGTGGCCACCTGTTTGAAAATTTAACTCAAGTAAATTGGTAAAATAAATGAAATGGTACAATATCGGTACAAAACTAAAGGCATTTGAGAAGTCTTGATTTAGAAATATTTTTAGTAGGAGTATGCCCTATCTAAATGTAAAGACTGCAAATATTGGAACTAAATGAAATATTACATAATTGGTTCTAAACGAAAATTGTTAGGGAAAGCTTCACTAGATAACCTTTTTTAATGTTTCCACTTATCCAAAAGCTGAACAATTTAAATGAAGAAAGAATTTACAAAATCGTATCAAACGAAGTGATCATATTATCAACGAATAGTTGATATACAAACTTCGCAATGAAAAAAATATATACAAAAAAATCTTTTTAGGAGTACTTGATATAACAAAACAGTAACAACTAAATAATTTAAATTAAAGTGTATCGCGGGACGGGATTTAATGTGGAAGGATACCAAGTGCGATAATATTTAAAATTTTATATTTATATCTGAATTTCAATATTTAAACTATTGGTGTTTTGTGATTTATATAACAATTGTTAAAACACCATTTTTGCCTTATTTTTTAAAGTATGTATATCGTTCTTAAGGAATATACATTTTTGGGATTTTAATAAACTGAGTTTTTCATGCAAATTTATTAATTTCATCAGACTCGCAGACTCGTTGTCCGCGGTTATCCGATAAAAATTGTGTCTCTGTTTATTTGCCATTCCTCTGAAACTTTACAAAACATAACTTTAACTACTGGGAAGTGCTAGTTGTGATGAAATATTCTTTTTTCAGGACTACTGAGAATTTTTTTTCCTTGAGTAATTCATTCCCATTTGATCTCGACAGAGAACCATTTAGTGTTTTCACCTTTTTTTGTTAGATAGCCTGATTCGTTATCTTTCCCGTAGGCCGGATGAAGAGTGAGCTCGACTGTTCACAAATCCATGGCTGAATCGTATGCCCAGAAAAGAAAACTAGCGGCAAACGCGACACAACGTTTTACCTGTGAGAAGACATCTGACCCTGCACAGATAAGATCGGTCAGTTCGTTTGAGTGTGTTTATCCCTAGAACCACAATATACGTAAATTTTACGCATATACAATTTTCAAATTGTGATTGCACAAGTACGTCATGCTGTAACGGTACTCATCGCCGGCAGTGATTGCAGCAAGTGTTTTTATGTATGGATACAGAAATGCGAAAGCATACATCTGTATGTAGCATATGTGGTCAGTTGAAGGTTTGAGAGCGAGCACAAGTCTATGCGTAAAATATACGTATGTATGTATGTGGTGAACATCAAATTAAAGTTTGTCAAATCTGTGCCAATTAAATTTAATTTATTCCTTGTATTTTCTTTAATAAAATAAAATTGTATTTTCTTTTAAAATTGTGTACTTTATTTTAAGAATTAATAGTTTGATAAAAATTATCAATTTAGGACAAATTGGATTTTATCCAATCACTACGTAAAATTTACGCATAGTTGGTCTTAACACAGGATGGAAGTCATGTTAACTAACACATTTTATACGCTTTTAATATATATATATATATATATATGTAATAATGAAAATATATTTGTTTTTGAGCTTTTTAATTAAGTTCATTTTTTAAGAACTATCAAAAACTTTTAAATTTATACCAAAATTAATTACTTCGTTGAGAGGCTAAGAATTTAGTTATTCTTTTCTTCGGCATTCATACCATCAAAAGTGTTGCGCATATGAACATATATAACTATAGTTAGAGGAAACGTACACACACATACATACATATGTACATATGTAGTGCATCTTTTGCTTCCTTCCTGCTATTAGTTTAAATGTACTTTAACGCGAATGGCGCATTGCCGCTATTTGGCCTCACGACTGTTTGACTTGGACTACCGTTTTCTTTGGCTTTTAGTTTTCTTCTTTCACTTGATAGATCTAAATGCGATCAAGAAAGTAATAAATTGTGCAAGCAGTCAAGTGCAACAAAGTAAAGACAGCACTGCGTTGAGCCATGCTGCGTCTTGAGACTTTTCCAATGGGGCAGGACCAAATAAGACACACTTGCTTATATATGTACATACATACATACTACGTGTACGTTAATCATTGTAACCATTGAACGTATGTAAGTATATACTTATCAGTATGCATACATACGTATATGTACGTGATACCTATGAACGTACTTATCATGTATGTATGTATGTACTTGCAAATTTTCAATGCAGCACTGCACTTGTCTACCGTGGCTATTGTGGATGGAGCTATGCAAGGATGCATACATATGTATGTTATGTATGTGATAATTTAAATGCAACTTTCCAACACTAGAACAGGAAACGTACAATTACTTTTCTGTACTTCGGAGTCTTTGCCAGTAAATATGTCGACCTGAATGTGAAATACCTAAAAAAGGCAGAGCTTTCACTACATACCTTCCTCTTGGAATGAGACAGTTGGGTTAGTGAGCGAGTTGGGTTATCTGTTTTGCAGATTTTCAGTGATAAAGAAATTTTCTCATCTCTTTTGGCCAACATTTCTTTGCATCTAAATATCAATGTATGCGCACATGTGAATGCACTTGCATTACTGCTAGACTTGATAGAAAAAGGAAGCTTAAAAGTAACCAACTTGTTGGTCAATGTCTATGCCTTTTGCGCGTCTATCTGTTGCCTCGAGATTTAAAGATTATAATCATAATACAGGAGCTCTCAACATTGGCCCATGCGATGTGTTTGTCAGGCCCAAAAACCCCGCGAAATATAATTATAAACACCGGGCCAAATTTTAGTATTTGGTACATTTGGTAATAATACTCCACAAAACTCCCCTATCTGTGATAATTCTAAGATGTGCCGCATCGATCGTTTATTTTTCCCCTAGAAATAACACGTAAGAAGATGATTTATTTCTTTTTGAAGTCAATATAGTTTTCTCGCATCAATCAAAACGTTCGAAACTATAAGAATACATTGAATATATGCCATTTAAGTATTGTGCAAGCTCAGATTCTTTAAAATCATTAATTATCCCTTTTTAAACGGTTTTATTTAGCCTGCTTTGCTTGGGTCAAATCTAGTAATTAAAAAAAGGATAATTTGGGAATTTAAAGACTCTGAAAATATATATATATTTCTTTTTAAAAGATTAAAAACTAAAAATGAAAAGAAAATTATTTTTTTTTGACAAATACAGAAGAAAATTTAATTAAAAAAGTAAGAAAGTCTAAGTTTAGGCGGAGCCGAACATTAAATACCCGGCGCAAGTATTAAATATATGATTTTCACATTTCCGAAAGCTACCGCTACATGGTAAGCAGGGGTGTATCAATTTTGAGTAAATTAGCGTCCTTAAATTTCGAAATATTGAAGTTTCAAGCATTTCTGAAATTTACCGTTATATGAAAAGCGGCCTCAATTTTAGTCCCATTTCAATAATTTTCAACGGTTTGCTTTTATGTAGCAAGCACAATAACTATACCGAGTTTGGCACAAATTGGTAGAACGGTTACCGATATACATATATGTGATCATAAGTGTCTGATTTTTTAAATTTTCGGCCATTTGGTATGCTGTACCAAGGCCAACAACTGTGCCAAGTTTGGAAGAAATTGGTGCAGCGGTTACCAAGATAAACACATGTAACCATAAGTGGGCGTCGCTACGCCCATTTTCCAAAAATTTATAATATTCTTATTTTTCGTCTGAAAGTTATTGTNCTACCTTGGATTAATGGAAACCTACATACCTAATTTCGTTGAGATATCTCAATTTTTGCTCGAGTTATCGTGTACACGGACCCACGGACAGACGGACAGACGGACGGACAGACAGACATGGCTTAATAGACTTCTCATATAAATTTTGGTCACGAGTGGAGAAGGTTAAGGCGTGTCGGACTGGGGTCAAAGTTCAGATTCCTCTTTGAGACTCAAAAATTTAAAACTCATATTTTTTTTTCATTTAATACCCAAAATCGATGGTACCATAGTCGAATATATCACACATAAATTTTGTTCCCGATCGGAGAGGGTTAAGAAATCTTCATAGGGTAATAAGAATTTTGCCGCCTGTGCGGCGCGACTTAGCCGTCTCCAGTCGGTACCAAAATTTATGTGTGATATATTCGACTATAGTAGCATCGACGTAGGG
>NW_016180600.1:0-6678 GCF_001687245.7 Rhagoletis zephyria | reverse complement strand
GGCGCCTTACGCGTTGTGGAAACCTGGTCCAAGGAATCTGGCCTTGGCGCCAATCCAGGGAAGACAATCATAGCTCTTTTTTTAAAGAAAATTAAAACTGTCCGAATACAACTTCCTTCCTTGAACGGTGTTAAGCTGGCCCACTCGGATGAAGTAATGTACCTGGGGGTTGTATTGGACAGAAAGCTGACTTGGCGGCGCAATGTTGATGAGCGTTGCAAGAAGGCTATAACTTCCATATACTTCCATATGCCTGTAAATCAGCATTAGGAAAAAGGTGGGGCTTGAAGCCCCACATTGTGAACTGGATGTACACAGCGGTGGTGCGTCCAATTCTATGCTATGGCGTCACGGTCTGGTGGCCATCTGTGGACAAATTTACAATCAAAAGCAGACTAACAAAGGTTCAAAGGGTGGCATGCATGATGATCACGGGGGCGTTGCCTTCAACGCCGACTAAAGCCCTTGAGACCTTGCTCCATTTTCTACCTGTGGACCTATATGGTAAACTGCAGGCAAATTGTAATGCTATTAGATTAAACACGCTGTTCAAGTGGAGTGAGATGATTTTCAATACTATCCGTCGTACGCTGAAAAGATGTACACATAGCAAGTTTTGTTAAGATATCTAAATTTTTACCCGAGTTTTCGTGTGCACAGATGGACGGACGGACAGTCACCGCTTAATCGCTTTATTTTTTCATTCTGATCATTTCTGTATACATTTTTCTATACCTATCTCGATTCATTTTGCCTTTTACAAACAACCGTTATGTGAACAAAGTTATAATACCCTTGTGCACAAGTGTGCTCGGGTATAAAGATATAGCTTTGAAAAGATTGTAAGTATTTCTAAAAAAACGGGTATACGCAGGTATAATGTAGTTAGTATATGTATTTTTTATTATGTTTCTTAACTGATTCATGGCCGTCATTACTTTTGAAAATTTCAAGGAAGAAAGAAGTTCTTCAACCCTTAGCCGGTTAACACGATGGCTAGGTTAGCATGCTGACAAGTTATAGATTTAAATTGACACTGAAAGGATAATGGAAAGATTTGCGAAAAAAGAAAAGCACAAAATTGAGTTTGCTATTTGAATAAGTATAACCCAAAAGTCCTGAACGCCTTGTTAAATAACCCCAGCCTTCAATCGAAAAACGTTGTAAGTAAAAAATATGTATAATATATGTACATACATCCATTTCTTTAATAAACACAATGTACAATTTTGTATGTTGTTATTTTTAAAAAGATTATGTAACTCTTATATCACCGGTTGGATATATGAGTATATATGATATATATATGACCTACACGTATATAGCTAGAACATTTAGGGGTTACTCATGGGCGACCCGTTTTTAATTTAACCTTATTTGACAAGTTCACCCCGATCGCACCACCCAACCATAATTCTGTGAACGAAGTGGAATAGAGATTGAAAAATCAGTACAAAGCAGCACACATTTACGAAAAATAAGGAAATTTACGTACTGAATTCAGAATTAAAAATTTTCAGTACGGCGAGTGAAAATTCAGTACTGTCCTTCCCAAATCAGTACGTCGCAACCGTTTTTAACAAACTTTCCGATAAACTAAAGACTTCAAACCTCAAACTTGGATGATAATCAGTGATCGGACTTCTACCACATTGCGGTAGATCTGCCACTTTTTTGAGCATCTACCACTCAAGGTCTGAAATCTACCACATATTCACGTTTTTTAGTAGTTTTATTTTTGCTTAACACAATTTTCTTAATTTTAAGAACAAAAATTGTCCAACACTAAACACTATATGGTAACAAAAATGATATAATACAAGATTCCGAATTCCCGGCAACGATGAAATTTCTCAAGTAAAAGTAAACAAATCCGAATGGGAGGATAAAATAAACTGTAAAATAGTAAATTTTCTCAGTAATTAATTTTTCGACAGAAAACGCGGTTTTATTGCGTTAAATTGCAAAATATATGATTTATTAAAAAAATTAATACAATGAGGGAAAAAATATTAAAATAAAATAGAAACGTAATTGATCTTACTATAAACGTCATAGAAAGTACCGTATATTACTAAATATTCAATTCAATTACGCGCATATTAAAATGACCGTGTTCATACTGAAAAAACATCCGCGAAGTGAATAATCAAGACAAAAACCAAAAAAAAACATTTAATTTGCATGTTGCCTGCAGTGGAATTCGAACCCGACCATCTCCGGATATCAACAACCTGTGGCAAGCATCTTTGCACACTCAGCTACACCTAGACATATAAATTAGCCGTGGGTAACACAGTGCGGCGCCGCGCCATTACGCTGATACCGAGAGCTGAGTTACTGGCGCCGATACCGATTTTCACAACTCAGTGACGCAATGGCGCCAGCAGCACCGGAACACCGACAACACTGGGCGGCGCAAAGAAACAGCCAAGAACACACAAAAGCGAAGTTTCACTTGTCAAATGTGCAGCACAAGGCGAATTTTTACAAGGTGGTGTTGCTAAAATTAGCCGCGGTCCTTCTGAATGTGAAAATTATGTGTTTGTTGTATTTTTGGGTTTTGAACTTGGGTATATTCGAGTTGTTATTGCCCAACCGATACCACCTTGTATTAATTCACCTTAGTTCAACACCGGAACACTGACAACACCGCGTGTCGCAAAGAACCAGCAAAGAACACCCGAAAGTAGAAGTGTCACATAAAAGGTGGTGCTGCTAGAATTCGTCGCGGTCCTTCTGAATGTGAAAATGATGGGTTTGTTGAATTTTTGGGTTTTGAACTTGGGTATACTTGAGTTTTTTCTCAATCGATATCACCTTGTATTAATTCACTTTGGTGCAGCGTGCAGCAATAAAGGAAATGAGCTTTAGCCTGAAGAGGCGCAATTGCGCCAACACACTGTGCNATATGTTCGAAAAAATATCTTAATATGGAAGGAACTGCTTTACACTGTCAAGCAAAAAAATTGCAAATACTCAACGCAATTTGAAGCAACTTCAATTTAGCACTTTATTATACTAAAATAAAATTTTTTTAGAGTCTAATTAAAAAGGATGCCATATTGGTGAAACCTTGCAGAATTGTTTTAATTTTTTTACAAAGTTTGATCCAACCCCAAAGATCTACCGCATTTTTTTGAAATCTGCCACATTTTTTTTCCAGATTCTAACACACAGAATTTTTTTAAAGTCCGATCACTGATGACAATACATTTGGAAAAATGAATTAATCCACTCGGTGGTGCAGGAGTCGAGATATTCCGGACCGATTTTTTTGGAATATCTATTTGGAAAAAAATGAGAACTTAATTTACATCTTCTTTATTTTTCACTTAACTTTCATTTCAGTGAAAATAGTTTGCTTGGTTACCTCCGAGTTTATAAGCAGTGTAATGATAAGCTCGAAAATGGCCTATAAACCCGAGTTTATGGCTTAACGCGAGCACACTATTATTGATAAGTTCCTATGTGCACTGTCAATTATGCACGTTGTTCGTTCTCAAATTACTTTTGATAAAATTGGAGCGAGACCGAGCCTTATTGCTAAACTCTTCATTATTGAATAATTAAAGCATTGTATGATAAGGCGTTGTCTTATCCAGTCTATAGACCGCCTTGACCTGGAGCTGGTTAAATATTGTTTATTGTTGGTTAGTGTTGTCTGTTAATAGTTTAGATTCTATTTTCCTTTAAAAGACAATTTACTTGAGCAAAGGAATATACCAAAAACAACAAAATTTTAGTTGAATTGTTTATTTTAACAATCTTGAATAGGAATGAAACGATGCCATGTAGGTATCGATACTTTAACTTGGAAGTAGTATCGCAAAAAAGTATTGATGCCTGAAAAATATCGGACCTAAAGTATCGACACCTACTCGTATCGGTACTCATTGTGTATTCCAGCGGTCGTCCATCGGCAGGCAATGGCAAAGTTCCGAGTGTATTTCTGCCATGAAAAACAGCTTCTCACAAAAATATAATCACCGTCCGGAGTCGGCGTGAAACTGTAGGTCCCTCAGCTTTGTGTGACAACATCAAGCCGCCGCCACAAGTCGGAGTAGAAGCTCGGCCAAAGTATAAGTTCTGGCGAAACCGAACTTTATATGCCCGTCGCAGGTATCAAATATCGTCGTTTCAACTTTCCCTGAACCACCGTTGCATGATAAGTAAGGATGTTCACCCGATCTCAAACATTTCCGATAATATGCATAATATGCCCATTATCCAAAAAATGTGCTAAGTAGTTATTGCAATCATCGATGTTAAGTGAATTAGCTCCAGTAGTTTTCGATTTACCACAATTTTCGTGTTTCTGTAAATTACCGTTATATGGAAGGTGGGCGTGGTTATTATCCGATTTGAAAGTTTTCAACACATTTCTTAGCCAATATTTACCCAAGCCTCGTACCGAGTTTGGTAGGGATTGGTGAAGCGGCTACTGAGATACAGCATTTCACCATTTTCCAAAAACTTCATAATAATATTATTTTCTACCACAATTATACTCCACATACTAATTTTCAATAATTTGGATCTAATATATACTGAAATATCGAAGTTTTTTCATTTTCGAAAATTCCGTTATATTGGAAGTGGGAGTGGTTACAGGCCGATTTCGCCCATTTTCAATACCAACCTACCTTGGATAAAGCACAACCTACAAACCAAATTTCGTTGAGATATCCCAATTTTTGCTCGAGTTATCATGTACACGGACAGACGGACGGACAGACAGACGTGGCTCAATCGACTTGTCTTTTCATTCTGATCATTTATGTATACATTTGTCCATTATCTAGCTCGATTCGGTTTGGCTGTTATGAACAGCCGTTATGCGAGCAAAGTTAATATACCCTTGTGCACAAGTGCGCTCCGGTTCCGGTCCGATTATTTCAGTGAAAAAATTTTCTTTTGTTGTACTTCCGAAGAATAGAAGTTTTTCCAAATGTTTGCCAGTCAACCGATCTCTTGATCTCTTGGTTATTGTTGCTCCTGCTTTCGAAAACAATCGTTCGCAAGGAACAGATGTTGCAATTATATGTGAATATGATCGTGCTTGTTTATACCACAAAGGAAACGCAATTTTCAGTTCCTCCCATTTTTCTAATGGGTTCGACTTCTGGGAGGATACTGGGCTGGATAAAAAAAGAAACGTATATTTTTATTTTGAAAAAAAATTATTTGAACGTCGCGCTATTCATGACATATTATAGTGCAGCTAAAATGTGGTTTTTACATGTAACTACTCAGGTACTATTGGGCAATATTCCCTTTTGAAAAGAGACTGCTATATGAAAACGTTGATACTGAACGTGTTAAGCATTGCCATGGGTTTAAACTCGTTACGAATGGATTTTTTGGGGTCACTGATGTCAGTTTTTCAAAATTCAAAATGGCGGATCCAACAGGGCGATCAATTTGAAAAAAAAAAATGCTGGATTGTTTCGACATACTGACATTTTCAGGTACGGAAGTGAAATATTGTTAGTAAGTTTCCCCGGTTATATGCACGACCCAATTTTTGCTTAAGGACGATGACAAATTAAACCAAATCACTCCTAACCTGCGCTATAGAACTTATCATACCAGAAACTATTAGAAACTTTTATTTTTAGACCAATGCTAGGCCATTACATAAAGATTTTTATTTTATCGATAAAAACTTTACTAGATTTAGTTTACTAAATGCCCGATTAATAGAACTAGTTTTTTACGCCATTGGTTTATTCTGTTGTTGGGTTATTAACATTTACTACATAATTTTATTTTTGCAGAAATTAATCATGCGAAAATGTTTCATATTCCCTTTATATTTGTATACATGCAAAGTATATATACATATACATATATGTATTTATATAAGCCTTAGGGATGTTTTAACGAGTTATTAAAATCGTTTTCCGACTGCGCTGGTCATGATTCTTAAATGCTCATATATTCACCTTTTCCCCCCATGTAGCTCGACTGGATACAAACCGGGCTTAGCAACTGCCTTATTTCGATAATAGTTTTACTCTAATTCTCGAAAGATTATTTTGGTCTAATTTAACTGTAAAATTTGTCAAGCACTATTACCAGACCGCATCAATTTATTATCGATTTTCCGCACAAATACATTAATGCTAGGCAGATATTCACCAATATAAATATTAGCGTATACTTGCCGAAAATGCATCTAATATTGTACTACTATTTTTAATATTTTGATTTTATCACCACACATCTTCTCGCGAGCTAAAAATTCGTTCCGCCTCGGGAAGTATTCCACTAGGGATGCCAACTCTGCCAAGGTCAATTCACCCCAATTTCTGTAAAATTTCCCTCATTTAAAACTTCGATTGAGAGGGCTTGGTATGTTGGATATTTAAACAAAAAGTAAGACATGAACTTGCGAAGTTCAAAAGTAACAACTTGATGTAAGTATACAGCAAAACAGAGAGCATGTTCATACACTGAACCAAAAATCCCTCTCTGGATCGAAGAAATACTTTCCTTACTTTAAGGTCGAAAATTCTTCCGAATGAATAAAAAAGTCTCCCGAATGAGTAAATTTTCTTTGGAATGTGTTAAAACGTACACGAAAATATGGAACCGTGGATGTAATCTATCATTTTGAAGAAATGTTGGGCATAAAAAGAGAATAAAACTTCTTTAGTGCTATTTCGTTCCCAT
>NW_016180598.1:0-6679 GCF_001687245.7 Rhagoletis zephyria | reverse complement strand
CTTATAGATAAATTGTTTATTTTTGAATTATATTTTTTTATTTATTTGATTTTATCGTACGTATTTTATTCTATTTCGTTTTCTTTGTTTTACTTTACTTGTGTATTTAACAAATTTGAAGGTTTTTCGTTACACTTTCAACTACTCGCACTTACTCTATTGGAGACGTTATTCAAAATAACTTAAAAAAATTGAATATGTACTATATGTATTTAACAAATTTAAATTCACTTTAAAGTATTTCGTTTGCACGTGTCGCTCTGCTTCCCCTCTGCGCACTGCAATACGCTACCGTGTCAACAATTTATGTGCCATAAATGGCGGACACAGTAAGAGCGGCGGCACTAAAACGGCAATCATAAAATATAATTGCAGTAGGACTACTAGTATGCAGCAACAACAACAACTCCAACAACAGCCACAGTGGCAGAAATAACACCTATAACAACAACAATAATAACAACGATGTAAACATTTTCAAAAGCGGAAAAATCACGTTTAAGCGCGCGCATCATCGCTGGCGTATACGCAACACAACAAGCAAATGATATGAATAATAAGTTGGGTTTGCGGCATTTCACTTAACAAATTCAAATATTTTATCAACACTTTTTTTACGAAGCTATTACTTACTTAATTCATTTTCTATAATTTTGAAATTATGTTCTTAAATTTCATTTTGTTTAGGTACTTTTAGTTAACACCACAAATGATGTCAAAATAAATAATATTTTACTGCTCTTTATTTGTTTGCATTTCATTTACTCAACCACTTGTGTTAAGTTTTAATTTCGATTTCCTATTTTTACTATTGTATTACTTCGTTTTGTTTTGGTTTTAGCTATGAGTACTTTTTTACTATTTTTCAACTTTGATATTGTTCGCATTTAATTAGTTTAAGTTTTTTATTACTTTAATTTTCTATTCATATTTTGCTCGACTTTGTTCATAAGTAATTAATATTTTCATTTGTTACTTACTTGACGGACTGTCTGTCCGTCCAATTTGTCGTTTCATGAATTATACTTTTCACTTTATTTGTTTGTTTATTGGACTGGCATTCAATTGGTACTTGTGCGCTTCCTCTTATGGCCCGCGCTCAACACTATGCCCACTAGGTGGGCAATTTATTATGCGCGGCGACTATCGTCACTCACTAGGAAGCCCAACTAACCAAATGGGATTTTTTTTTATATATATTTTTTTGCTAAACATTTATTGGTCTTCTTTATTTTTTTTTTTAATCTCCTATGGTGTATGTTTGTCATACGCTAATCGCGCGCAATCCGCAAACGACGTGGCAACACACCATACAGTTCACTTACGAATGAGCTGTCGCATGCCTGAGCTATTCACTTGAAGCCGCGGCAGCAGCAGCAGCAGAAGCCGCAGCCACTAGAATGAAACAAGCAGCGCAGCTACTGTGCTCTGCTACAGCACATTTTAGATATGTACATTTTCTACTATTTAGACGGCGTTCTGAGCCGAGTAACGACGACTAACAAGCAACGAAACGACATTGCGCCTCGCACTGTACGACAATAATGCACATTTTAGCGCGCAGTGGCGTCACCACCCACCGACCCACCGAGTTGAGGTGTGGTGCTGCCGTTAGAGTGACTCATGATGTGCGGTTGAGTTACATTCCGAGTGACTGAGAGGAACTTTTGAATATTATATTCTAAGGAGTTGCAAACAAGTAAACAAAACATTTTTGAAAAATTTGAGCCATAAAAATACTCAATAGGAAGGTAGAACCGCTGAGAGGAATTTTTCAAACTCTTGACGTTTGCAAGCAATTTAATTTTAAAATTTTACACACAAACTCACACACATTCTCATTTTCAATCTCAAACAACAACAACTTTGAACAATTCCTTTTTTTACTCTCACTTTTATACGATTTTAAAATGTTGGCAAACTTCAAAAAAAAAAAATCGTGGCCGACGCATTGAGAGAACGGTTTTACCTTACTATGCTTTTATCATGATTGGAATCAAGGCACATTGAAGAAGTAGTATCAGTTGAGCAGCTGATTTGATTTCAAGTTATTTGGTCTCGAAAATCTCAAATATTTCCAATTTTTTTTTTTATCACAAAAATTCTAAATTGTTAAAATTTATTTGCATGTAAAAACTTTTTCCATACAAAACAAGCGATTGAATAGCAGTTTTTGGAATGTTCGCCCAACTCAGCAGCACAACCGCGGATTACTGGGACATTTAAGAGTACCGTTAATTTTTTCATGATCAAAGACCGGATCTAAGCCAATACTGGCCGTACTTATTATAGCACCAGCTTTGAGGTACCAGTTTTCTTTAAAAAAAAATATAGAAATCGGTTAACGGTCCAATGTTATGTTGTATGATTACCTCCTCCTTGTTTAAAGTCGATTACAAATATTAATAATGGGCAAATTGAATCCAAAGCAAGTCTGAGAATCACACCAAAATCGATTTTTAAAAGATTGTTGAAACTGACATCGTTGTATTGTCAATTTAGCGATGTTAGAAAATTGTACGCATCGAAGGCAAGCATCGAATTTTGAACTGATATTGCCGATGTTTCAAAAACATCGATGCATCGTTAGTCGTCTCAAACGAATATCTTTGCGCTTACTTGCAATTTTACTATGTGTTTTTTACTTTTTTTTTGCAACTAAGTATAATTAGAAAACAGTTACTCTTTGTTCGAAATAAGGACCCGAATTCAAGTCATATGTAACATACATGGACTAAATTCGACTGGTATGTTTAAATGTTATTGCGCATTTTTCCGTTTTTCATACACTTTTGATATTTTTAAGTTATGACTTTCTTCTAGCTTTGAAATAAAAGGTCAGTCCGATCACCATGGTTTACTTCTAAACCTATTATTTTTTACGATTACAAAAAATAAATTAATTCGTACCATATGTAGCAGAATACATTAGCTATAAAACCTATGGTACTCGCTTCACAATCTCAGCCAACATTTTTACTATTTAAAATTCTGAATTCACACTCAATACCTTTAAATTTTGAGCACTCTTTTACTTGGCCCTTGCTCAAACAACTCAACATCCTTTGATTTATAAATTTATTCTCACGCACTCTCATTTGAGCAATCAACAGCAAAGGCCATTTGACAAACTCATGCAGTTCGCAAAAAAAGAGTGAACCAACCAAAACACATGTACCAGGTGCACCACTGCTGCCAACCAGAACGAAGTCAACGTCGACGTAAGCATCAGTGTCGCCAACGCCATTCAATGTTTGCGCTTCCAAATCGACACAACCTTTTATCTCAACAACATCAGCATCGGAAATAGTATATCAGCTGGCTGCGCTGCTAACAGCACAGCATCGCTAGGTCACTCATACGTTTAGGTGCTTCGTTGATTTGGCGCAACGAATTGCAATGCCGTTACACGAACTACAAAAGTAAACGGCGTTGCGGGTGCGATATTGAAAATAGGAATCTGTGTTAATCGGTTAGGCAACAACAGCTCGCGGTTAATGTGGCGCTCGCTATGTCCCACTGCCCGACTACCCGTACTCGTGCTGAGTAGGTTAGCAAGCGCGAAAATCAGCAAAACAATAACAAACCACCCACCTCCTCTCACAACAACAGCAACAACTGAATAGAAGTGTAAAAGTTTGCCTTACGATAGGCATTCTAGGTTCTCTTTATTTTATAATTGAGTATGCGCATGCTCTCATCGTTTTTATTACGCTCTTTAATTATTGTGAAGATAAAATATTTGTGAGCTTTTCACAGTGTTTGCAAAATAAAATGGTTCAAATATATATGTTTTTTTTCTGAGAAGTTTTTTAACACAGCAATTAATAAAAGGTCAAAATGTCCAGCATTAGAGCGTACGATTTCCTTCCAAAATTTGTTTCATTAAATTTAACTTTGAGTCTCGCTAAAAAGGCTTTAAATTTGGAGCATAACTTTTGGAAATTGGTATATGTGATCCTAAGCAGTATTGCCTTTTCGGGCCTTCCGTCTAAAATCGGTAGGATTTTGTTCTTGGTAGGTTGGTAGTATAAAAGAAATTTTGGTAGGTTTTAAGCAAACCTAGTAATGAAAGCATATCGCTAATATTCTTTCAAAGTATAGTAAATCATAATGTGGGTGTATAGGAGACTATGCGTCGGTACTAGGAATGATCACTGCCTTTTAAGGTCCCAAAAATTCCGGTATTCTTGGCAAATAATACCGGGATTTATAGTATCCACTGATAGCAATAATATAAACTCCTTTTCTTGACCAGTATTGGCTATTGGCGAAACCATGGGCCAAATATAGCAAAATTGCGTTTTAAGTTTTCCACTCTGACGTCGGTAATTCAAAAATGGGCTTAGAGGCGAAATATGGGTATCAAATTATAGAGAAAATCCTATAGAGTTTAAACATACTCAAGTTTTTGGTGCAGAAGGACTAGTATGTATTGAAAATGTCCTTTTAAAATTTTATACTTGAAATTTAGCGTTATTTGTTTTTGAAAAAATTATATATTAAGGACTTATATAAACTCGATAACGTCCTCCAATTTCGTTTTTTAACTTTAACAGCTTAACAAATTACCTATTCGTCCTTGTGAATCCATAAAATTTTATTTTTTTTTTTTTAATTTGAAAGCAATTTCTTCGATTTAAGTTGTTGAAAAGTAACGTATATCTAAATCCCGAGACCAATCCTGGGATCCCTGAAAAATTAACATCCCTAATCGATACTCTTGTGGAGGTGTGCGATATGGCATTAGAACCGGGGTGAACAAAAAGCGTAAAAGGGCCCATACATGATACCAGGGCCATCGAGCGTTGGTGCCAGCCGATTGACAGTGTATCTTCTTGTGGTGTGATTGTACCAGTCTCTGGTGCTACATCAAACGCATTCTGGTGTCGTGAATGGTGAAATTAGCTAATTTTTTAAGTAAAAATTATTTTGGCTTAAATTTCTTGCACTAAATGAGTCAAAACCGTGATTGTGGAAGATTAAAGTTCACATTTTGGAGTTGTGAATTAAAATTTACCAATGTTTAACAAAATGGTAGAAAAATTAGGAAATTTCGATCCTACTCATTTCAATATTTTCCGAACCTCATTTAGATAATGAGTAAGAGAAAATTTGCCTTAAAAACGAAATACACGACACCAGCTTGCTGGCACTATCAAGTGATTGCACCATCAAACTCAAAGCATATAACATATCACCATGCTGGTACAATATTTATGTCATAATATGACATGTTATGTGTATTTCGTTTTTAAGGCAAATTTTCTCTTACTCATTATGTGGGCTTGCCACAAACTAATCTTAGGACAGCTGTGCTGATGAAATCGGAAAGCTGCCCTAATTTAAAAGTAGCATATCCGCGCTACATATGTGGGAATAAGATGATCTTGAGGAGCTTCTTTGTGTATTCAGAATGAGCTCGAACGAAATTATTTTCAACAATTGCATTATTATGCAATTATTTTCAGCTGAGACAGAGCGTTTATGAACCGAATTCTGAGATAGGGTGTTTTTCAAGATAGGTCGATCTTCCTCTCAGGTGACGATATATAAATTTAAAAGTTTAAAGCCGTTTTTCTTGAGTTTTTGGTCTTCTGAGTCATGATAGAATTGAAGTAAATGAGCGTTATGTTCATTTTCAGGACGTTTATATTATATATCGAAGAAATTTTTGAAAATTCGCCAAAATTTTTATATACATAAGAAAGTTTTTAACATATCGATACTTTTTGGTATTCGCGATACTTACTCAGTACTTGTCAAAAAGAATCGAGATCTCGACACTACTCTATACTGATGAAAAGTATCGATATTCGAGTATCGTTATATCTAAATACATTTGTGTTACTTGAAAACCATTCGATCAATCTGTACTAAATTTTTATGCTGGCAAACAAAACCAATGATCTTTCAAACAATAGCTAGTTTTAAACTCGAATCAAATTTTAGATATACAGTTAGTCATAAAATTGAGCATACGGTGATTTTTTTTAAACATTCGCAATTTTTTTCATGTAAAGAAATCTTGGAAAATTTTTTATTAAAATATGGCTTATATTTTAACAACCATCATATAAACTTTCGAACACCATATACTTAGAGCTCATCAGCACTTATCGAAAAAATACAGGTTTAGAGACATCGACTCCAGCACCACCTATCGGTCCGTTTTTGGAACAAAATACTTCTTTTTATGTGACTAATACCAGAGAACTTAGATAGATAGAGAAGGTGCAAACTGAAAGTGGAAACTATTCGCGGACGAAAAATTAACAGCGTTAGAAAAGTTCAAGTCGGAATGTAAAAATTCTGTTGAATTTAATGTTGATAACATAATAAAATGTTGAGCAACATAAAATCTGCTCTTCTTCGTGTTGCGAGCAAATAAACGAACATATGGCAAATCTAATTTTTATTAATTTGTAATTTTTGTTAAATTTTTTAACTTGTTCTCTTTTTGTGAAGATGCAAATACAATTTAATAAAATTATAGTTTTGCATAAAATTTACACATATACATATGTACATGTATGTACACTGGCAATCAAAAGTGAGTGCATGGTGTTATTTGTTTAATATTTGCAATGTTTTTCCAGTTAAAATATTTTTGTTATTTTTTTATAAATGTGTGGTTCGTGCTTTAATTAAAACTACATAAGTCAAACTTTCAAACTTT
>NW_016180597.1:0-6680 GCF_001687245.7 Rhagoletis zephyria | reverse complement strand
CATTCCGCTCAGTTCAGTTTGTGTTCCAGGACTCTATTGCCTTGCTTCCCCATCGATTGGTCCCGAGCCGCAAGATATTTTCACCGCAGCATCATCGACCATACGTATGTGCATACGTGTTCAAGCCAGCTCAAGCTTAGTATTTTCATGCCGTTGACTATGTCCATGTCATTATAATGCTCGTGTATATATTTCTTCCATATGCTTCAGCGAGCTTCGCCCACGTAATCAGCAAAATAAATCTTGCGAATAGGGTTGAAGTTCAAGTCGTACGTTAGGCCTGCTTAAAGCATACCATCTGTATATCACAATGCTTTTTAGTGCTTCAATCAGGTATATGGTATCCAAACTACTCCTTACCGTGCCCGAAGATTTCGTTCATACTAACTTCGTTCTCGAAATATTCTCGAGAAGGCTGAATTTTCCTACCGTTGGCCCCAAAATATGCCTTCTTTGACTACCCTAGCGTTGAATTCGTCGTTACCTCATGGTGGAACAGCGCTTTTCCCATTTTTCCTGACGATCATAGATTTGCTTCTTGGTCTCATCTCTCTTTGCCTCTTTTGGGACGTGCGCACAAATTTAGCTTGGCACACGCATTTGTGCACCGTCTCATGGTAGCATGCTGCATACTTGTTGTAGACATAACCGGTACATCGCAGGATACAGCATCATGGTGGATGCATAGAGGGATCGGACATCCCTTCCGCTTGCTGGGCCGTAAACGTTGAAAGGGGTATGTGTACATCTTTTACTCATTGTATACATTTTTTACTTGGCATGTCTAAAGCGCTGCGCCGAACCCATCACTGGAATAGCTCAGAAGTACACATCTATATAGAGTACTGATTTATCTGCTTCTGCTTAAACCGAGTAAGTTGGAGTGGCGCTACCGAATTTCTCTCTTTCTGCCGGGATTCAAGACCCACACGAATTGTTTATCGAATTTTACAAGAGAGTTTCTCACTTTGCTCAAAGTGCAAAGTGCAGTAACAACAACTTTTCAACTTGGGATTCATATTTTAAGAATCGGATTTAAAGCAGACCGCTTATATAAAAAAAAAACTAATTAAAGCTTTTACGTACGCCTAATACATTATGCCACCAACACCTATAGCATATTTTAATTAAAAATAAGACATTAAATAAATCGAAATGAGTAAAGACTCATCTAAGATAATTAAAGCAGTACCGTAAATGTGCAATTGTTGCTAATAACTTCATTTGATGAAAAGTAAAATTACGCTTAATTGCCCAGAGAGTGCTGAGGCGGTCGGTCACGCTTTAAGCGACACTTCCTGTCCCCAGCAGCACAGCAGTTCAGTTACTCAGACTTACATACATATCGACATAATCATTTGCTCACCAGCATTGTGCTTTGAACATCAACTCGCCCGGTGTGTAATTCGTTAACTCACTCACTTCTTTTCATTTACTGGCATTGTCAACCAGCAACTGATTGCGACAAGCGGCAATAAACTTGTTTGCTGCTGTCAATAATGACATTAAAAGGTGACAATACAGCGAATCACGCCTAAAGGCAAGTGAACTCACAAGCTAACGCTAAAAGAGGTTAAGATAAATAAATGTCACCATGTGCTAGTACAGTTGTTTAAGAACAGATAAAAAAGTGTGTGGAAAGAAGGTGACGTGACTGATGTAGGATAGTTGAAAGTAGCCTCGAAGGTACTTAATAAAATTTGTAAAGTAGGGTATACTTAAGGGGTCGGAGGGAGATTTGATGTAACTCGGTCTGCTAGTCCATTTAATTTGATAATTTGTAGTTTCTGAATGAAAAGGCTCAAATTGAGAAAACAGACAGCATGATTGGTACTGGAAACTTTGGAAACTGTTAAGCCAACCAGCCTTATGTACATATGATCCGTTAAACCAGTCTTCTTCAGTTGTAAAGAGCTTGAGAACAGGAACTCGATGTTGGTAAACTCGCCAAGGGTCAATGCCCCTATTGCTGAAGTTCCTGTTAAGAATCAATCTTCGCCTTAATATCAATTTGGAACACTCCCTGGCTAACTTTTCAGCAGTCTTGTTTTCATGGGAGAAAAGAGACCCAAACTGAGTATAATACTAAATGACTACTAACTCTCTTCAAGAGAGTTCTGAACTCCTTAACCAACTCCTTCCTCGACGGCTTGGAAGGTGTGGAGAACAACACCAACGGCCGGATGGTGGACAGATCTTCTTAATGCTAGGTACTTACATAAATCATTTGACCCAACTGCTTGCTGACTTATGGATGTACTTGTATATGAACAACATGCTCCAGAGGACGTTTTAAATGTCCCTTCCCAGTCCACTCTTGAGGAGAGCCCAGAGAGGCTGTGAAACTGTGTTCCACGTCAAATATAAAGAGTTTCTTCTCTTACTTAGGTTTACATGGTAGGACTTTGATAATATTTTCTGAAAGTAAACACTCGGTGGATTTGCGAAAGTTAGCTCGTATTTTTAATTTATGGCCTACTAATGTTTTCATGTCCCGGCGTAAGTAGTTTCCAGAAAAGTTAAAACAAAATTTTAAATAAGTCGGAGATCTGCCATTGCCTGCCGAGGGGCGAAATGATATAAAAACAAATATTTTTGAAAAGACTAAAAAGTTAAAAATTAAAAGAAAATTAATTACAAAAAACAAAAAAATTTCAAAAATAATTATTAAAAATTATGTCCTAATTAGATCCTCCTTTTCTGAAGTCGAAAAAAAAAAAAATAACTAACTGCCGGTTTCACCAACAACTTAAATGGAAAATATGTTTTCTTTTGTCAATTTCCATACAAAATTCAAAAAATTGAAATAATTTTTCACTTAAATTGCTTTCGTGAAATTAGCTGTAATTTCCTAAATATTAAATGAAATTTAAAAAAATATATTTCTCTCTTTAAAACAATGTAATCTAAATATTAAAAGGAAATATAATTAAAAAAAAAAAACAAAAGAACTAAAAATATTTTTTTCTTTTTAAAACAATTAAGCCCAAAAATTAAAAAAAAAATAATAATTAGAGAAAAGAGAAAAACATATTTACTTAAAATTAAATGAAATTAAAAAAAAATATATGTATATTTTAGTTTTTAAAACAATGAAAGCTAAAAGTTTAATTAAAAATAAGAAACAATGTAAAAAAGGAAAATATTTATGCCAAGCGGAAAACTTGTAAGATCAGTACATGCCCATCGCCTGTAAACTCTTCCCATGAAGAGGGTGTATCGCCGGCAACGTGCAAGCTCTTGCCTAAAACGAATTTTCTCAAGCTTTTAAATAGTAAAATTATAGTTTATAAAACTAAAACCCTATTATAATTGCCATTCGTACTGTCGTCAGGTATGTAACTTGAGAATAGAAATAAATTTTTTTTTCGGTTGTTAAAATGTCACACTCATGTTAGACAAAAAAAGACACATTGTCTGCCCTGTGAAGCTTTGTCAGGAGAGATGGTTGCGCTGAGAAGGGTAAGAAGGCAAAACATGCCTTTTTTGTAGTTTATAATAAAATCACTTGAGGAATTCACAATGGTGTCGTATTGTTGTATGTCGTAAACCTTAAACGTTTAAATAAATGTTTAGAGAACGAAACCACAACCAACTATTTTTTAACACTGCGAAAATTCATAATATGACTTTTATGGTTCTTTGCGAATTCCCGTAATATATTTTTAGGCGTTTAAAGTTTACGACATACAACAATACGACATTTAGCCATTGACAATAATATACCCAGGCCAAGAGGAAATACCCCCACAAAATTAATATAAAGAAGAATATAAATAAGAATGGTGATTTAAATTTTTAAGTGAAATGAAAATAAATACAAACTTAATACCTACAAATAAAAAAAAAACTAAAGTAAACAGCTGTACAAGATAAATAAACAAATGAAAAGTCAACAAATGCAAAGTCAAATAAATACAAAGTCAAGCAAACGCAAAATGTAAACAAACAACATAAGCAAACTGAGCAAAAGTAAAGACTTTTATTCTCCCCACCGTATGCTCAATGGCATTTTCAGCTCTTTTACTCTTTATTCCGCACATCCAAAATCTGCTACTCTTTGCCCCAAACGGCTGCGCCTTTTGTTTGGATCTGGTTATTGTGGACCGGTTTTGCCGGCATTTTGCGTGTCTTCTGCTGCTAGCCGTAGCCAAAAAAAAACTGTTCCGACTTCTTTGCTGGGCATTTATTTTATTTATTTGCTTTCGCTTTGTAATTGAGCACAGAACCAGCTCCACCGGGGGCAAAATAAGCAAAGTAAAGGCAAATAATAAAAAGCAGCTAAATGTAAAACAAACCACAACAATAAGTTTTGCAGCAAAAGTACCTTCATGCCTAACTGCATACATATATATGTACATATGTATGTATACGTTCGCTCCAACTTCTATTCATGTCTCCCCATTGTTCGGTTGCGGCTTGAACTGACTTGGAGCTTCCTTTTTGTTTGCTTTTTTGTGTTTGTTATTGCTTGTGGTCAGTGTTGCCATATCGAGATTTTTCTACCAAAACTGGTAGGTATTTTTCATTTGGTAGGTTCCGCGAAAATAATAGTTAATACCAAAAAATTGAAAATATGTATCTCCAAACATTTTAGCAACCCTTATTACACGAATATTTTACCAGTGTGTTCGTATAACGGAGACCGCAAACATCTAAATATACCTGATTCGTAAGTACACACATATTACCTTTATTATTGCCAATATACTATACAATATGAATATCCGTATATAACTGAACGGCGGAGTTGTGATAAACTACATATTTACTGAAGACTGGTGCGCTGAAAAGCGCTTATCAATAAACCTACTTAAGTCCACCACTGCCCATTTACCAAAAGAAGGAAAGTCAACTTGACTATTTAGAGCCACCTTGGCAGGAACAGAAATTGAGTTCTCAGAAAAGGTAAAGTGTCTAGGAGTAACTCTGAAAAAAATACTCAATTGGAAGAAATATCTCTCGAACGTTACCAACAAGGCTGGCTACAAGGGCGTTTTATGTCTGTCAGAGAGTCCATGGAAAGACATAGGGAATATCAGCCAAACTGGCATACTCGTCTTTCAACGCGGTAGAAAAAACCATTGTTACATATGCGGCCTGGTGGCCAAAAGCTAAGCAAGTAAACACGAGTGCCACCTTGAGCAAGCTGCACCGACTGGTTCGCGTGGTCATGACAGGAGCTACACGCACCAGTCGAACGGATGCCTTTGGTGTCATTACAGGTATTCTTCCTTTGCCTATTCTGATTGAAAAAGAGGCCAGCTGGAACGCTCTACGGCTGCCCAATACGATCAGCATGACAAGTGAAGATATTCGAGGTCATTTGGAGGTTCTCAAGCCATTCCTGAATGATCCCGAGTTATCCTTCTAAAAACCTTTCAATGTCAGAATTCCTGAAAGGGACTGCTGTGAAGCGATAATAACTATGATTGACGAACGGTCGCAAGTATGTTATATCGACGGATCGAAGATTCCAGAAAAGTCTGCGCTTCTGCAGTTCATCTAAAGGATACACTAGAGAGCTATTTATGGGCTTGGAAGAAGTTCAGATTGCTGCACACTGGCGGAAGTCGAAAGGAATGGGACAATCAAAGAGATTCATAAGTTCCTTCAGGTTGAACGCCGAAAGACTCCTTGAGCTTAGCCGGGAGAGTCTTGGAGTTCGTACTGGCATCCTGAGAGAACACTGCAGCGCGAGTATTCCTGACGTAATAAAAACAATAACAATAATAATATGTATGTGTAAAAGGACATACATTTGAATAAGCCTGCACAGAAAAATGAGTTGTTTACGTAGTTAATTAGTTTTATCGAACTAGCTCTTTTTTTTGGTTTTACTATTATCTACATTTATAATAAACGTAACAGTGAACAAAATAAAGCTCAAGAAATGCTTGGTTGGTTTTGGTAGGAAATTTTGGTAGGTAAAAAAATTCATCCGTGGCAACACTGCTTGTGGTGCCTATGGTGCTCTTTATTTCAAAAAAGTGCTGTTGTTTTTGTCTGCTGTTTGCATATTTTGTTATGCTTTACCATTCTCGTTTTTGTTGCTATCTATTGTTTGAGCGCGTGTTAACGAACTTTTGGCATTTTGTTGTCTGCTGTGTGGTGTATTTTTTGTACAGTTTTTTTTTTGTTTTATTTGGTTAACTTTTAAGAGCAAATTACTTGCTGCGTAGGAAGAAGGTGGGTGGGCCAAAGCAAGTATCATTCCTGCTCTTAAAATACTGGAGCGAGAGTGAGCGGATTTAGATCTAGATGGCGATTGATAAGTGCTTTATGGTTTGGCTTAATATACTGTTTTTTTTCGGTGGGAGGAACTTGTGCGAGTGATCAGATGTGCTTTTTTCTTAACCTCTTAAAAGTCAATTCAATTAATGCCACAAAAAAGTNCTGTTTTTTTTCGGTGGGAGGAACTTGTGCGAGTGATCAGATGTGCTTTTTTCTTAACCTCTTAAAAGTCAATTCAATTAATGCCACAAAAAAGTGCATACTGTTCACCACCTTTATCGAAAAGAGTAGGAAAGCTTGATATGTTCTTTGGCTGAAAAATTTGGAGTTCTGCATCGATGTTTTTTTAGTTTTGCTACCTTGCTGAGAGAACCTAAACCAATTTTGTTTTTGTCCATGAAAATCCACTGAACCGTAAAGCAGATGGGTCAGACCACATCAGATCA
>NW_016180595.1:0-6681 GCF_001687245.7 Rhagoletis zephyria | reverse complement strand
AAAATCTGTTTGCACTCAAAAACATTCACACTCGCGCATAGTTCAAGCATTTGAATATCAGAGGAGTGGTTTGCTTGCGTAGTTAACATCGTATAAGTATAACAAAAAGATTAAAATTAGAAAAAAAAATTTAAAATGAAGGAATTCGAGTTAATCCCCTGCCATGCACGTAGAGATGTGATCAAATTTATGAAATTTTCATGAGTAAATGCATGAAGTCAGGCCTCAAAATCCTCAAACGCTTAAAATGACAACCGAATCGTTGTTGTTGTTGTGGGAGAAACGCCGTCAAGGGTCGAAAGAAAAATCATGCAAGAAAATGCAGTAACAAAGTAATTGAAAGTAATCGAAATTTAATCTAATTTGGACACATAATCGCATAGTCATGTTAGGGAAATAGCTAAAGCAACACCAACAACAACAGCTAGCCCAAACACAAGAGATAGGTTGCAAGAAATGTTTAACATAACGAAAAATGTCATTATACGCATTTGCACACACATACACGCACGCACGCACTGACGCATGAAAATCCAATAAATGTTAAGCGTTAGCACAAATCGATACTCGTACGCTTCGAAATTTATTTGTACTACTCGCTTTTACGGTATAGTCAATCAAAAACAAAAAACCAAAAAAAAAACTAACGACACTTTCCATTGCAAAGGGAATGCCAGGCGGAAGTGCGGGGTTGCGCGGGTGACTTAAGTGGACTTACCAAAAATATACGCACGCATTCGTTTGTAATCAACACTTTCCGCTTGCAAGTGTCACCAAAGTACACAAGTGCTACCATGTGAACGGATGTGAATTTGAGAAAGTATGTGTATGTATGCATGTGTGTGTGTGTGTGTGCCTGTAATTTAGGGAGAAAGATTTATTGAAATCGCAATCAATGTGGAGCGTGTAACCGCCACTCTACCAAAAAAAACCAGCGAACGTTTGTGACTTTTTCGATTTAGTTACGCCGCTTGTTCTTTATGTAACACATAATGAATTTCCAATGTCTCGTAATTCGAAACAGACGTATGAAAAATGGCGACAGAAAAGTGTTGAAACTCGTTTAGAAGCGCAGTGTAAGCAGAGCTACAGAAAAATAAATAAAAAAACGAATGAAATAGAACAAAACTAATTTCGCCTCTAAAACTAATTTCACTTTTTGATAGCTTTTATGAGCTCAACTGCTTACAAAAAAGTGAACTTAAAAAATACCAAAAAGAACCTGGGACCGTAACAGTTACAACTTTTATTAAAAAAATCGCTGCCTACTTTTTTTTACTTTTATTTTATCTAAATAATCTGCAAATAATAGTTTTTTTTTTTATTTTTAAATCATATATCTTAGAAAACAGTTATTGAAGACTTTTATTTATAAAAGTAGTTAATATAAATCAGTCACTGACTTTTATTTTCAAAATAATACTTTTAAAAGTCATTTGTATAAGTCTTAATAAACTTCGGTTCTTCAACACCTTCTTAACTGTAAATGATAGAGACCTTTATACGTATGACTTAAAATATAAAAGTCGGCAACTGATTTTTATTAATGACTTTTATAAATGAAAGTCTTCAATAACTGTTATCTAAGACACATAATATAAAAATAAAAATAAAAATTTATTCACATACTATTTAGATAAAAATTAAAATTAATTGTTATTTTGGATTTCAAATATAAAAATCAAAAATAATTGTTATTTTTTTCACAAATACAAATAAAAATTTATTTTCAAGTTTGATTCTCGTTAAAAAAAGAAATCGATTGGTATGTATCACATTGTTGTTGAACATTTCCTTCATAGTGAATTTTTCAATGACAGTTTTCATCAATAACTGTTATGTTCGGTCCCTGAATAGAACCTAGCAGTTGTGTGTATATGTACATCGGCGCAGAACATGGCGTACAAATAATGCGAGCTGGCTGCCAAAGCCGCGTTCACCTCGTCGGAAAAACTTCAGTCAGAAGTTCTTACGACCTTTGTCTAGACGTAATTAGTTATATTTACGCGTTTTTATTTGTTTTTACTACTACGTTACTACTTCTGTAGTTGTTGGTTATCGCACTTGTTTAGGCTTTGGCAGTTGCGCCCAATTTTAGCTGCCATTAATTGTTAATGTTCTAATTTCAAAGCTATTCAAATTGTTTATATACATATATATGTGCATACACGCATTGATTGTTTACCCTTTTGCTTACCATTTTCTTTCGAATCCCCAAGCCTACCTCTTCCGCCAAGTTTGCGCTCCACTTATTTTTGTCACGCGCATTTTGCTCGCTCTAGCAACTGGTTTTTTACTTTCCCCCTGTCCTTTCATACCTTGCCTTCTACCATGATAAAAATATAGTAAGGTAGAACCGCTGAGAGTCACTTTTGAAATTCTTGACGTTTCCAAACAATTTAATTTTTAAATTTACTCACACACACATTTTCATTTTGAATCTCAAGCAACAACAATTTCGAACAATTTCAATTTTTTATTTTCACTTTTATATGATTTTAAAATGTTGGCAAACTTCAAAAAAAAAATCAAGGCCGACAAATTGAGAGAACGGTTCTACCTTGCTATGTTTTATCATGCCTTCTACTATCTCTTGTCGCTTTATTTCATTTATTTTTTATTAACGATATTCAAAACCGGCACTTGATGTGGCGTGCGCTCTAGTACCGGCTCTTAATGTATTGAGTGTCGCTTTAACGATTAAGTACTTCACGTTTTCCTCGTTTAATATAAACAAAGCTGCATCGAATTTGTAAAACAAATTTGTACTTCAAAAATAATAATAATAACAAATCCATGAAAAGCACTTCATTTTGTGGCCTTTGAGTGATTTTTATGCCAAAGTGCGAGGGAGTGAATAGGTGAGCAAAAGAGTAAAGTGCTACTATAATAATGTAGTATTTGAGTGGGACCAACAAGACCTCGGAAAATTCCTTAAACGCGGAGAATTCCCAATTGCTAAAACAAAAGTGATGCCTAAAAATATTTTAACTAATCACACTTTGGTAGTATGATTGGTTTTGCTGGAACGGTTTTCGGTATCCAAACTCACACATAAAAAAAAAATGTATTGAAATTATTATTCTGAAAAAAAGGCGCCTACTCTGGGATGTCCAGGAATCAACCAATAGTTATTATAACTGTCGATCTATTGATGTACATACATATGCATATATGTAGAATGAGCTTATAATACCTTTTTTTCGAGCATATTCCATAAAGAAAATATTTGCAGCCCCGAGGTTCGTACTGTGAATCTTAGGTTCGTAAGGCAAGACTCTTGCCAATCATAAGTTATCATCGCTTCCCCATCGTTGACATTTCCAAAAAGCCATAAATGACTTATTCAAATAAAATTCATTTAACAAAAACAAAAAAAAACGCTTGGTCGATTTTTCATCTTCAGAATTGCTATCTGAGAAAATAGCTGCAATGTTTATATGTAAATAGTTTATTTTTTTTATCAATTTACATAGTTCTCTAGCAGTTTTTATTTAGTATTCAGAAATCTTCAATTATTCATCGTGAAACTTTCCTCACTCATCTTATTAACAACCAAATTCTAGATTTTTATAGTGTAAAATTTTTACGTTTTACCTGATCGTTAGCTTTTTTTTCAATTTTTGTTTAAAAAGCGAGTACCAAAAGGACTAGCACAGTATAGATATATCGTTGAATCACAGCAACATAAAATTTATGAGATTATGTGTTTATTCTATTATCGAAAAAATAAATTTTATGTATGTAAAAAGATATCAGCAAAAACCCATTGAATTTATTCATGTGCAAAATTTGGCAATCTGTGTTTCTGCAAAATATTTGGCTCCTCTAAATTGCAGAAATTACATCAAATTGCGCATACTTTCCCATTATGCTTTTTGTACGAATTGCACAAAAATATTTCCACATTACCGCCAAAATAAAAGTGATTATGCAAACCGCAAAAATTATAATTCGCATAAATGTACGTCTGTTAAATACAAACTAAACTTAAGCTTAAGTATGGAAAATCCAGTCAGTGGAAAAAGCGTTAAAACAAAAACAAAACACAGCATAAAAATATATGCAAAATAATTGTGGTCTTTTAATTGCATTCGTATTGGCTTAACTTATGGCAAACCTAAATTTCCAAATGCTTAAATTTAATGTTGGTTTTGTAAATTCATAACTGCTGGGAATATATGTACATACATAGTTATTGAATTCATAGATTTTTTTCAATACACATTTAATGCCGTATTCCCACTAGGCTTTGCAATGACAAAAAATGTATGCCATTTAAATTCAGCATAAGTATCAAATTTTTAATTGGTAAAGAAATTATTTTTTAAAGCCTCTTTGCATTCAAAACTAAATTCGGGCCAATTTTTTGCTTTAAAGCTGGCCACATTAGGACCGCACATCTCCTATAGGCAAATCTTTTCACAGCCGATTTGGTTGGAAACCCGTTGCCTGTAAAAATGCATTGACACTTTTGCTTTTATCTGCCGCGAAGCTTTAAAAAAGACATTAAATATATCATTAAAAAAAGACCACGCTCATGTTATTGCTCTATAATCGACCTAGTTTAGGACTCGCCCAATGTGATCACTTTCGTGCTTTAGTATATTTTGTAATTAATTTTTCTCTTAGAGCATTTGTGGTATCTAATAGTTTCACATGTATGCCTATGAATCTACCACCAAAATGCGAGCAAAAAAAGCAACACAAATAAAAGCTATAATATTTACACAGCTGAATAGGCTCGCTTACAAAATCAAACGCGTGTAAATGGCAAAAAAGTTATGCGAAAATTTGCTTTAATACTTTTCTAACAAAAAAAGTTTAATATGCATGGATATATGCTGACGTTGAAGCGAAAAAAAGTAATTACATATTAGTCAGCATATTGCAGAAATGCTGTTAAGTGTACACATTTGTAAAATCATGTTTGTGGTGAGGCATATTTTTTTCAGATGAGAGAGTTGGGGAAACATAAAAAATAAAAGCGCAAAATGAGCCTTAACTACCAAAAAAAAAACGTAATCAACATTTTATCAAAATTTTCTTTTTGATGCAGAAATGTTTCTAGAGCATCTAGATGCATTTCTACACAAAAAAAAATTTATTTTATTATTATGGTCTTGCAACAATTATATTCAACAAGCTCAATAAAATTTTTGAATATAAAAAAAAATTGGCGGTTAGGGCTCGATATGTATGGACCACAATTATTCTACAAGTATGTTAAGTTTGAAGCATAGCGACAGTGCGGCTTGCCCAAGTATCCATCTGGGGCAGAAGCTTGTGTGCTTAAGTCGCCTCTGACAAGTTAGTCGGATTAACCGCCCTATTTCCACATTATTGACAAAATCCATCTTATGACTATGCCCAATCGTGTGGCGCTGCCTTAGCAAAATTATATTGGTAAAGGATGGATGTACCAAAGTAGAGCTTTGGCTGCACTCCAAGGCTTGTTAAGCTGGCAAGAAATAAGTCTTTCAGATATTGTTATACCTAACAACAAAGAACATAGACGCATTTGGGAAGAAGCCAGGTAGGAAACTTGTATTCTGTTAAGGATTTCAACTTTAGACTTACACAGAACACAACAATATACATACATAAATGTATGTACTACGATAACCTGGTAATAATTAGTGCGTTTTGTGTTCTTATGTTGCGCTCAACATTTCTGAGAAAATGTCTGATCTGTCTTTCGATTCCCACTGAGTAACTTCTAGATTAAGCTAACCTACATACTTCATATATACCTAGACAAAGTTATATTGCAACAAACTACATATATGACTGATAAGTTGCAAATACATGGCGCCTTCGAGCTCTTTTATATTTTTGACGATAGCCAATTTAGAACTTTTTTCTTGTGGTAAAAAACCTATATGTTCTTGGATCGAGAAACTTCAAGTCGACTCAGCGCTTGACCTGCAAAGTTGCAATGTTTCTTTAGTCAGTGGTGAACAGTGGGGACAAAAGTCTTGTCTGGGTACTGCTCGAAATGAAAATTGTATGTTGTTTGGTTGATGGCAAGGAAGAACCCTCTCAATATTTTCTTTTTATTCGAGGTAGCTTTCTCGAGGATAAGAGCATTGGCTTGCGATATATCTTAATCACTGAAAACCTCTGTGAACGGTATGAGCAGTATCCTTATTACATAACGATCTCATGATAGTTAGTACCATTTCTCTAAAAGACTGGGTTCGAAAAAATGTCTCTATTGAAGCTCCAGTGCCCTCAATAACCATTTCGCTCCTAAAAGAAGTAAAAATCTATACAGGTACATTTCGTCTTAGACTTTAACAATCGCCTGACTACTCCTTTACTCAAACAAAGATGCTAAAATACAAAGTTCAAAGCAATATGCTCAGATTGGCACCAGGAAAATTTCATATGAATCACTTTTTTTATTGAGTTGTCTTTTTTATTTCAAGATTATTCTTAATCTTAGTTCACAATTTGAACAACTAAGTGTTTATTACGCACACGTCAGCCGCGTATAAATAAATAAATATATAAAAAACAAAATTTAACACATTATTATGCACCAGATTCGTCGACGAACGTATGTATATACAGACAAGCAGTGTTGCAGACGGACACACTCGCATATATATACCTACATGACCGAATACAAAAACGTTTCTTTTAGTGCAGGCACAGGATTTCACATACACACACACA
>NW_016180591.1:0-6682 GCF_001687245.7 Rhagoletis zephyria | reverse complement strand
AACCTGTTAAAAAGATATAACCCATTTTATGCGTAGCGATTTTGAGTGAGCAATGCTTTAGCTACAGCAATTTGAAAGCTTCACTCAGCTGGGAGCGGCTTCGCTCGGCTCGGATCCGCTTTCTGTGTGAACGTTCCCTTAGTACAGATAATTTTTCACAATATATGCAATAATTTTTATTTTTTTCCGCTGATTCTTTATAAAAATATTAGTCAAAGATCCAAATATGAAATTTTACATGTTGTGAAATATTTCGCAAGTGGTTTGGTGGAAAAATTCCTGGCCAGGATATTTGTAATTAAATATTCAAAAATTATATATATTTTTTTTAATTTCACTCATTTGTTTAATGAAGAAATTATACAAAAATCGAAAATATTAAGCCTATACAATATGAAAACGTTGGGTTGTCTATTTTTTCCTGGCCTACCTATGAGGTTGGCAGTTATGAACAGGTAAATAAGTACTAGTAATTTTCACTCATCTGTTCCGATTAATATGTTCATTAAAGAAAAGAGTCAAAATTTAAAAATAATTAATTTTTGAATATTTAATTAAAAATATTCTTGCCAGGATTTTTTAGCCAACCCACTCGCCAAATATTTCCTAACATCCATTAAACAGATGGGTCAAGGTCGTGCCTCAATCGGATCTTCTACTATATGGTTCATTCTACAAAAAAAACACATAAAAATATACTTTCTAAACTTTGTGCAAAACACAGGAAAATTCAAAAAAACTTAATGGGCATTGTATACTCAAAAAGCTTCTAAAAAACTAATTCAAAAGTTTAAAATATTTATGAAAATTTATTAAATTTTCCTGAGTTTAGAATTTATATTTTCATGTTTTTGTTGTAGTATGAACGGAAAGAAATTAAAATAAAACTTGTTGCATATATTGTGTGAAAATTATCCGGGGCAATACTTTTGCCGTGAGTTTACAATTTTTTTTTTGTACAGTCGTTTTTTTTTGTTAAAAAAGAAAACTGTGTAAAAAGTTTTACACATTGTAAATATTTCTCCGCTTTAACAGTGCATGACTTTGACGACCAGTCAAAAGTTAGCTATTTTAGTATTCGACTACGAAATTCCCGACAGGGTTACTTGTGCTTTATGTTATGGGTGTAATGCGCAAAAAAAAAGTTATATATATACATAAAAATCATAGCAAAGCAGCTTAAGAGAAAACGAGAAGCTTTTGGTAAACAACTGGGAGTTGATGTTCGTAATTGCCGCGTGTTGGCGGCACAGAGTTGACCAGCATGGCGTATAAGTGACCATTAGTCTCGCCGCCTAAGCCATGCGGGTACTCATACATTCATTTATTTTTATTTTTTCATTGTAATTATGGCATTTGTGACCAAGCAGCTAAGCGTGATTGTATGTAAATAGTATATTAAATATGTACGTGCAGCACTTTAAAATGAATGAATATAGAAGTTATGCCCTTTTAGGAATGATAATCACAAGTATACATACATACGAATGTAGTTCCGCTTGAATTAAATAATATCTCTGCAAATAAACAAATTTTTAAATTAAGCACTAATAATTTAATCTGATGCACAACTTTAGTGATACCTATACCTAGTAGATATACGTCGTATTGTGTGACTTAATCTAGCCTATAACCTAAAAGTAATGTATTATAGCGCTGCAGGTAGAGTTATTGACTCGGTTATTTCAAACCGGTTTGCATCGGGTTTTTGGATCTTAACTTTCCTTTCTTAACTTTAAAATAAACCGGATTTTTTCATCGAACAAACAGGTTTTTTTTCTTTTCATCCAGATCTTGACTTCTGAATGAAATTTTAGGTTTTTCTGGGTTGCCATTGTCTGCCGAGGGGTAACAGCTGGTTGAAAAAACTTCTCTTAACGTTGCTGGGTCCAGAAACTGAACCAGGGATTTTCCAAGTGGCAGTAGGCACTTCAAAAACGGAAATATGTCGTAAAAATGCAAAATAATTAAATAAAGTTTTTAAAAAAGACCAAACAGGAATTTTTCACTGATTTTTTGTTTTAATTTTTATATAAAAAAAAACTTTGTACTTATTTTGTTTTGCTATTTTCTTAGTATTTCATTTATTTTTTCATCACGACTTCAGACCAACATAAGCTGTACAAAAACTATATAAAATAAAACCGGTTTATCCGGATTTTTTTCCATTCGAAATTGGCAACCGATTTTTCTGAAATTGCAGCTTTTCTAATAACTCGAAAAACGGTTTTGGAAAAATGGCGAATAATCGAATATCGCAGATGCAAGTGACTTCTAATTCCAGTCGAAATTAGTAATCTTTCATCCAATAACATCCATTCTTTTCATGAGTATACGATTGATTTCCTATATCTCCATACCAAGTTCCAGTACTCTACATGAACACTTCCAGAGATATGCAGCATGAAATATTCGGTTTGTATGGGAGGTGCCACGCCCCCTTATCCAATAACCTAAATTTTTTTCATGAGTATGCAAGTTTCAGTACTATAACATGAACACTTGCAGATATATTCAATAAGAAAATTTTGGTTTGTACGGGAGGTGCGGTGCCCCCTTCACTTAGCGGTATAAAATATACTTAAAAAAAATGTCATACAAATCGATCAAGCCATTTCGGTGGAGTTGACATCAAACACCGTGGCGCGAGATATTTTTATCGAATGGTGGCAACCCTATGCAAATTTTTTTTTGCTATAAACTTTTTCATACATTCGCAGTGGAATAGCATTATTGCGGCTTATTTAAAATATTTTTTTTGATACAGCAATAAATTTTTATTTAACAAGATTTTTTTCGAATGGTGGCAACCGTATCCAAATTTTTTCCCATATTAAATATTTTATGTATTTTCGGTGAAATATTTCGACTTTTTAGATTTCATTATTTTTATATTTAAGATATCTGGCAACACCGGTTTTCCAATTTTTCCAATTACAACACTTCACACGGACAAAAAAAAAACAAAATGGAATGAAATCGGAGCAAATCCGTTGAGCCGTTGTTGAGTTATGCGATAACACTCGAACAGCAATCCATTTTTATATATAAAGATTTTTTTCGAATGGTGGCAACCCTATTAAATTTTTTTCTGTTTTAAATTTGTTTATACATTCTCTGTCAAAAAGCACTATTGCGGCTTATTTAAGTTCTTTTTTTGATATTTCAGATATCTGACAACACCATTTTTCCGATTTTTTCTTCACGAATCTTCCACAGAGAGAAAATTAAAAAAAAATATTACCAGGACAATTGCCCAAAAAAGGACTGTCCCGAACAATATAGGATGGATGGTTACCGTTAAGGATGGCAAAAAAAATAAAATAATCAATTAATTAATCAATCACAAGCCAAAAAAAAATTAAATGCGATTAATTGCGGTTATTGAGAAATAGTCGATTAATCGAATTTTTAAAGGCACTTTTTTACAATGAGTGCTCACAAAAACACTTTTTCATAAAAGATGTCTAATTCTCTTGTTGATTTGCCTTAAATAAAATAAAACGAGTATTTTTAGTTGTATGCAAAAACAAAAGTTTTGATAAGCTTTTTGTTGTTAAGCAGTTGTAGAAATGCATTTGAACCTCGGGTCGTGTAAAGTTGACGCAGCTAGCAAAAAAAGAATTTTCGATGCATGGATTTTAGACAACTACGAATTCATATTTCTAGAAAATATTTTTACGATTATTTTACAATTAATCAATTAATGAAACACAAAGCTGCGACAAAATTAAATCGTAAATTGGACAAAAATAATCGATTAATTTAATCAAATGACGAATCGCTGCCATCCCTAGTCACCGTATATACATATATCGTAACAATTTCAAGATTTATGAATATGCTTGGCTAGTACTACTCGAAAAGATTTACATTAAAAAAGCAGTTCGTATACAGAATTATTCTGAGCGTTTGGTGCTTACTTGCATGGACATATGTATGTATATATGTATATTAATATGCAGGCTGTGTCAATTTTTCCATTAACTTTTCGCTATCAAAGCGTTCTTCATAACCGGGTATTTTAAGACCATGATTATTGAAGCATTTAATGACGTACATACAAACATATATTAGTTCAATATATAAATTGTAATACTATGTTGATTTCCGCACATTTAAAACAAAGCTCTAGGAGTATTCGACGAATACACTGCGTATGAGCAACATTTGCATTCGATTGCTTCAAAAGCGCGGGAAATAATGCATTTAAATTAAATTTGAGAAGCTAAACATTTGAAACATTTGCATACTCGTATGTATGCAAATCAATGCTGCATAACGAAGTTGTTTTTATTAAAACAATTCTTTATATTTTTTGTTTTTGCTGTCTGCTGTCAACGACTGTGGATGGTTTATTGAACTTTTTGCTGAAAATTAAAGGCTTTTAATGGGGCAGCGCACAGTGTATCGACTATATGGAGGCAGGTGGAAATAATAGTAAACCTGCGCCGATTTTGCTAAAACTTGATACGTGCACTTATTTTCCTTAGGAATAGAAAATTATGAAATTTGGTAAATATGGGATAATTGCCACGCCCTCCACTATTATGGGCGGTAGGATTAAATTTCATCCGATTTCGATGAAATTTACTTTATGCTCTCTCTTTAACTAGAAAACCCTAAATGTAAAATATGGCGAAGATTGGATATATAACTATAATGTCCAAACCTCGCATAAAATGTGGGCCCAGTAATTAAATGCGATGGAATTTCGGTTAGTTTTTGTTTCTTGCTTTCCACTCACAGAAAACAAAGGTTTTACTAAAAAATTACATATGTAGGTGTAAATATTTTCCTTTCTTTCAATGTTTTGTGTGATTTTTCAACTGTTCGAAAAATTCTTTTCGCGAAATTACGCATAAAGATACTGAAAATCGAAAATTAATTATATTTGCAAAGTCATGCAAAAAGATCCAATTATATATTCGAAAACTACATAAAATTCTGTAAAACATCTGTCTAATTTCAAGACCTGACGAGCCGGTACTCACTCTTTTTTTACTAATACGATAATCTTTAACATCTACATTTCAGTCAGTTTTTTTTTTTTTTGTTGAATACCGTAAGGACATTTTTTTTAATTTTATTGAAAATTTTTTATTCTCAATGCTGATTTACCGTTCATGTACGGACAACTTTTTATTTGCTCTCACTGTTTAGAACGGCACATTTTTTTTTGTTTTGGTCTGAAGCAAACATCTGATGATATTGTTGCCGACATATTAAACTATGATTTTGAGAGGAATTCACTACCAACCGCCAAAAAAAGAGAAAGTGGCAATCCTAGTCATCAAAAAAATAGGAACACGACATTATTAACTATTTATTAATGTCTAGTTAATTATATAATACTAATCATCATATAAATCCACATTTAAAACTTTGTAGAGAAGTTTAAAAAAAGTCACAGCATCAAACTATTTTTTAGAAATTTAAATTAGAATTTAAATTTTAATAATAATTTCCAAGCTTCAAAAGGCTAAGAGAGTTCGCGTTGATTTTTGATAATTTTTTTTCACGAGGATATTATTACTTTTTTCCATACAAAACAAAATGTCGAAACATAGTAAATTTGCTTGGAAGAAAATGAGTGACGCCGTCAGCAAAAAATAAATTCAAAAATCAACGGTATTTTTTATACACCTCAAATAGAAAATTGTCGCTGTGTTACTTCTTTAGTTTTTCTCATTTTTGTTCAAATTTTTTGAAATATGAATTTACATGGCTTTTTTTACCATATAATTTTGCCTCGGGGTGTACAAAAGGTACCTATAGTACCAGGAATTCTTTTATTTTACTGAAAAACTATTTCCAAAGATGCCTTTTTTAAATGGAGATGCAGGTTTTTGTTGGAAAAAGATAGAGTATTAAAGATGCATTGAAAATTTAATAGTAAGTTAGATAAGCTAGTTGAATACCCAAAGATCGAGTTATCGCATACAAATTTAAATGAAATTAATTCAAATTTTTACCAATAAATATTTTTTACTTTTGCTGACTAAATTTCATAAGCGCTTCGTTTCTCATTTTTTTATTTACTGATGATATCTTTATACTGCGCTCCATCACCTCGGTTGACTTGCAATTTCAAGTGCTTTGCCGTCATTTATCTCAATTTTCCGACACAATTTAAAGCCATAAAAACACTAATAAAAGCAGAGCATCGCCGAAGCCGATTACATACTTGCGCAGCAATTTTTTTTTCGCTTACTTTATCGCCACATTGTGCTTTATTGTGTTGAAAAATGTAACGTAGGACAACAAAATGACAAATTTTACCTGAATAAAAAAGAAAAACACGAATAAAATTCACAAAATTGTAAGGAGCACAGGAGGCCCAAAAAACTGTAATGCTGTGTAATCCTTTTATGTAAGTTCCTTTTTTTTTGACAATGAGCAACGAAAAAAACTTTGCTGCAACATGAATCATAGTCAACCAACCATATGAAGGCAAACAGCGACAAGCAATAAAGAAATAAATAAAATTTAAAATTACTTTAGAAAGCAATCAATTTTTATGAGCTGAACAACTAGCAGCAGCAACAACAACATTGTGATAGCAAGCAAGTGATAGTAAAAAAAAAGTGCTTTGTGTGGATATCGAATCATTTAGAGCGTAAAGCAGTTGCCAAAAAATGTTGAGAAAAATTTAAGCGTTTAAGACGGCGCGTAGTGTTTC
>NW_016180590.1:0-6682 GCF_001687245.7 Rhagoletis zephyria | reverse complement strand
CTGACGCAGACGACGAGCGAAGCGGGCGCACATCGATGAGAGTTGGAGATGGGAATGGTTGGGATTTTTAATTTTTTTTTTTTGCTTTTAGTTTTCGTTTTAAGTATCGGTTTTGCGAATCCTTTTTTGACCGTGACACTTTTTAAAATTGATGCCTCCCGTTTGACGTAGCACACACGACTGTTTATTCCTATCAATTTGCTGCCTGTTGCATGCCGGCTAGACGTGTCAATAAATAGGAGTATGTTTGCTTTTGTTTGCAGAATAATTCATTACCGGCCACCGGAAAGAGACATGTTTGCGCTGCGGCCAGAGATGACGTATTAAAAGTTTATTATGTGAAGGGAATTGCGACTAGGGTTTGCATATGGAAATTTCGAGATTAGCCTTGTAGTATTGAAAGGGCCCTAGAACTGAATCAACGAAAATCGATACAAGAATCATGCTAGATTAGGTTCGTACTCGAAGTAATATTTGCCCCTAAAAGAATATGTATGGGGAATTCTTTTTCATACCAGCCACTGCCAATTCTTCTTGTGGAAATGCTTTGAGCACATGAAAAAATTGGTCATGGTATAGTTTTTGATGTCGTCTGGTGTTTTCTGAAAAAAAAAATCCTATCTCAAAATAACTGTTCAAAGAGAGGGTAAAAAATGGTGAAAAAAATAAATTAATGAGAAATAAAAATTTTCAAATAAATTTGACCAAGTCTCAATTTTGGATTCGCTGAATAAGACTCCGATGTCAGTTTTTGAATTCAAGAGGCAGGTCCAAGATGGTGAACAGCTTTTTTTTTATTTTTCCATTTTTATGAGAAGCTGTTTTTCATCGCAGAAATACACTCGGAGATTTGCCAATTGCATGCCGAGCGGCCAGCGTTGCCAGGTTGACGTTTTTAACGTCATTTGGACGTTTTTTGTACCCTGTTGACGTTTGGAGGTTTTTTGTGTAAAAAATTACGTTTTTTAACTTCCCAGTAATTTTTCTTTTTTACTAAATCTTATAAGTGGAACTGATTTTGAATTATTTTCTTAATAAATCTTGACAATCTTTGTGTTTTGCTGCAGCTGCTTCCTCCAAAGGTTTTTTTTTTTGGATTCTAGGAATAAGGATTCCTTGTTCAAAGGCTGGTTGTGTAAAACTTGAGGTTACGAGGCTTGCTGTAATGATGCAATTGCACATTAAAAGCCAAATCAGGTAGAGCCGATCTATTGCAGCAGGCACGCTCGCAAAAGCATCAAAAAAGCTGTGCAGCATAAAACGTCAGAAAAAAGTGGGCGACTTTTTTAAGACTTCATTGAAAATGTACTGAACGCAAAAAAGACTGAAATATTAGGTCCATTCAATAACTTTTCCAGTAAATACTTGCAGCGAGAGCGTAAAAAAAATAGAGAGTAAAATTGAGAGCAAGAGAAAATTTTCAGAAAAAGTTATGGACCCCAAACTAGTAAAAACTTGCAACGTAAGCCATTTTGAAAATTTTTACTTGCAAGAATTTGCAGCTCTCTCGGGTTGTTACGCTCTCGAATTCGCTCCCTCTTGCAAATATTTTGGGAAATTGAATGCATTTTTAGTAAAAACTTGCAAGTACTAGTAACAATTCGTAAATTTTTTTTTGATGTTGAATGGACCTATTGCTATGCTCCTTCTTAGCAGAACGTAATTTAGTATTTTCGACAACCGAGCCCCTAACCAAATTTCTACAAGAAAAAAAAATCTAGCTGAAATTTTGCAGATTGTTTATAATTTTTGCACAATTTTTGTGGATTTATATTTTGTTTGTTAATGAGCTTGGCTTTTATGGAAAAATAATGAACATTAAATAAACGAAAGAGAAACAGCCAAAATCGATCAAAATGTTGATGACAGCTGATCACAAGTGTATGTATAAAATAATTTTTATATTAACGATCTCAAACCAGTTTACAATGAATTTTAAATGTACTCTGTCATGATATTTTAATATACCTTACGTACATATCAAGCCCTTACCGCCAAAATAACGTAAGCGACATTTTTTTTTCAAAATTTCCTTTTTGATGCAGAAATGTATCTGATGATGCTCTAGGAATATTTCTGCATTTTCTGCAGAAAATTTTGAACAAAATGTCGCTTACGTTATTTTGGCGGTTAGGGCTCGATATGTACCTTTGTATACAATAAAAGTGTAAATAAGAACACTTTTTTGTACATTCATTTGAAAAAGACGTTTTTGGGTAGGAAATAACGTTTTTTCAGACCAAGAGGGACGTTTTCTCATGCTGAAGACCTGGCAACAGTGCGAGCGGCGACGGTTGTTAAGAAAAACCCTTTTTTCTTTATTTTTTTGCGATGTTGCTTTGACCAAGACTTAAATGTAGTTAAGTTCTGTACGTTATATAGGGCAAAAATCGCCAAGTTTACCAGGAAAAAATTGTATGGCAGCATTTGTTCAAACTGCACAAAGTTGTTGCTATGGTTACTGGTAACCAATGTGTAAGAGAAATTTTTTTCTACTGCGGTTTTTTGTCGAGTTATACGAGTTTAAACATGCAAACTGCAGCCCTTTTTCTAAGAGTACAACTCCACAACAAGCTAGTCAGGCTTTCAGCAATAAATAGCTGAATTGTGTAGCTTGGGTATTCAGTAGGAGGGAATCACATAAAGTTCACCAAAAATGTAACACAGACAGTCAACTGATAGCCCCACCAAAAGAGTCGCAACAACGGAACGGGCAAAGCATTAGGCTGCTAATCGGGCGTAGAGGATTTTTTGTATATCAATGTTATCGATCCCTGCTGAAGTCTAGAAAAAAGAAGTCAGATGAGGAGATGTGGTAATCTCCGAAATAGCTGCTATAACTTCTACCGCTTAGACTTTGTTGCTTTTTAAATTTTTCCTAATAAACAATCGTGGTACAAAGCTTAATAAAAATATGAAAAATACGATTTTTTATTTATTTTTCATTTAGTATTTTTGTATTTTCTTATTAGGTTTATTTATTTATTTTTAATAATCTTTTGATTTTAAGGTTTTAAAAACAAAAAATAAATTTTTTTTTCAATGGATTTGTATGATATTAAAGCATTTTTATTTATTTCTTAATGAAATTGTTGTTAAACAAATTTCCTCGCTTCATTTTCGCGTTGTTTTTTTTTTTTTAAATAAAATATATAGCAATTATCTTTTCCTACATATTTTTATTTTTGTGACCTGCTTTTAGCCAGCTGACAAATTAGTATGAGTGTCAAACGGAGGAGGTGTTGAAACATTTTTGTATCGAAAATATTTTTTGAAATGGTTGCCAACTGTTTAAAATGTCGATTTCGACTTCATGACTAATTTAAATTAAATATATTTAATCAACAAATATAAATTTTTAAAGTATGATTAAAATAAAACCATAGTATTAGGGTTATCCTTAAAATGTCGATATCTGAATTTTGTATGGGGCGCCACTTTTTTTTCTACGTACAAAATAAAAATATGCATGGACATTTTAACATCAAAAAAAAAAAAAAAACATGTAGGGGTCGCTACGAGGCACAGTGGTTCCCTTCCGTATAAAATGTGGAAAAAATAGAATTATAGACGGATTTTGATGGAAATTCGTTTCGTAGTGAAATTGAAATATATATAAAATATAGTTCGTTCTATTTTCATAGATGAGTTGTCAAATGACAGGGCTTGGCTTGTAGATGTGCAATAATGTTTATTTTATTTTTTTTTTAATTTTATTACAAATATTTAATAAGTTAAATGAATTAGATATTACAATATGGGTAATGGTTTTGAAAATGCTTTACTTCTAATCGACACATAGAAGAGTTGCCACATGTTTAAAAAATCAAATTCATATTAATTAAGGGAACAAGATTACTGAAATATGTATATGAGTATAGGTATTAGACAAAAGAAAAAATTTTACATATTTAGCAAGAAATAAGTGAAGAGTTACAATCAGGGACCGTAACAGTTAAACTTTTATTAAAAAAATCACTCTTTAACAATTTATTTTTGACTTTTATTTAATTACTCTTTAAATAACCGTTATTTCTGACTTTTATTTTATAAATCGAAAATAACAATTATTTTTGATTATTATTTAAGTAATCTGCAAATAACAGTTATTTTTGATTTTTAAATTATATGTCTTAAATAACAGTTATCGAAGACTTTTATTTATAAAAGTCATAAATAAAAATCAGTCACTGATCTTTATTTTTTCAATCATACTTATAAAAGTCATTTGAATAAGTCGTAGTAAACTTTTGTTTTCCAACACCTTCTTAACTGCGAAAAATGTTAATGACTTTTATACGATTGATTAAAAAAATAAGAGTCGGTCACTGATTTATATTAATGACTTTTAAAAGTAAAAGTCACTGACTGATTTTTATTGATGACTTTTATAAATAAAACTCTTCAATAACTGTTATCTAAGCCATATAATATAAAAATCAAAAATAATTGTTATTTTGGATTTCTATAATAAAAATCAAATATAATTGTTATTTTTTTAAATTTTGCATAAAAATTGCAAATAAAAATTTATTTTCAAATTTGAGTCTCGGTGCAAAACGAAATCGATTGGTATGTTTCACTTAGTTGTAGAACATTTCCTTCATAGCGAATTTTTCCATGACAGTTTTCATCAATAACTGTTATGTTCGGTCCCTGGTTAAAATATTCCTGAAACTTAAAATTTAGTTTAAGAGCCCATAGTTTAAAAGGAATGCAATGAATGATTGACAAAATTTTTATTTGTGATCGGCAAGGTTTATTTATAAATTTTTCGCGTTGTAATCTCCTTTTTCAAATAGGCATAAACTGCAGTTAACGCTTGGTGGAAATCAATTATAATTCTTTACGTTAATAGCTAAGTGCCGTATTTAAATTTTCAATTTATATTATACAAAATATTATGTACCACGTCTATACATTCATACGAAAATTCAAAATATGCCAAAAATCCGTTTTTTGGCAATTAAATAATTTGAAGAGCAGATTCTGATTCGATGGAAAAAAACATATCAGAACAACCACTGGATCACTGGTTGTGCCGCATGCAGTTGTTAGGATTTTATGGGGCTGTATTACCAGTTAAAACATCCATTTTTTTTTTTTTTTTTACCGAACCTATTGCGCTGCACCCTAGGATCTCTTTGCCTCAACTTTCGACTTCATGGCAAAAAAAAAAAATAATCCATTCCCACAACGGAAATTATTGAAAATTTATGATCAATATTTATTGAATCTCACCTTATTCAAAGCCTGCATTCTCACGCTTGTCGAGAGCAAGAGGAAGACGAAAAGCGAAATCGTTAAGCATATCCCAATCAATTGATTCAAACCAACAAACACCGGCGGCCATGGAGGATGAACACCCAAGCTGGTCCAGCATGATATACATATTAAGAGTACAACCGCCAATGAGGAGCATGCAAAATGCTTGACGTCGGATATTCGTATAATTCCAGTGTACACCTATTCGTTGAAAATGCTCATCAATTTGCTGAAAATATTGCAGAGCCCAGAAAAGACGTTGTTTTCGTAAAACATTTGAATTTAGAACCGCCATCGCCGCAACACCACTACCCATCAGTATACATTTATCACCGCCATTACTAATGTCCGTATTCAGGAAGGCACCAACGAAGGTATCTTGGCAATAAGCTATATAATAACAGCAATAGAAATAGACAGCTAAAATCAAAAGCACAAAAAAATATGTGCGACGTGAAATTTGCAAAGATTTCCGACCCTGCTGATCTGTTGCCAGCACAAAAGGTGTGAGGCCGAGAAGATTTGATGAAAGTATAAGCGGTTGCACAGATTTGTAAAAATCATCGACGTTGAATAGTTTTTTGAACGACCGACACGCAACGGACATTTTGACTCCAAGCGATTTAATTACAAACTGCGTGTTTACTCCACCTGCAGTCATGCCCAAGAGCCTCTGCCGTTGTTTAATTTCTTATGTAGTTTAACCCTTGAAATCGAAAAAAGGTAGCTTAAACAAAAATCGAAACTGATACGCCCAGATTCTAATACATATTTAAACGCACATATGCACGTACATATGTATACTAGACCGTACCACCTTAGAAGCAAACAAAAAATTTCGCTGTAAACCCCTGAGTTAAAAAGTTTTTTGCAATTCAATTTCGAAAAATATTTTTTGCCGAACCTATGAGCCACCTTTTTATATTTTTCGGTGACAAGCACATTTGGCAATAATTTTTTTTTTTTTTATGTTTCTACTTGAATAATCGAAATACTTCTTTAGTAAAATTTATATGATTTTTGGCGAGCTTTGATTTATTGATATTAGGGTGGAAGATTAGGGTGAAAAGAGCTGAGATTTGGTGGGCAGGTACAAGATATCAACAAAATTCTAAAACTCAAAGACATTTTATGGTACATTTATGGCCAATGATGGGTTTTCCTCAGAATTGAACGCTCTACAAAAGTGTCCATCAGCGAGTTAGTACGGGTCACTAAACCCAATATTTTCATGAAATCCCCATTTTTTGGCCCCTATCTCGTAAATAACAAGAGCTACAAAAAAAATTGCAAATCACCTGTAGGCCATTCAATTTCCTACAAAAAAGTTCTAGAACACCAAATCGCTAACATCNCTGTAGGCCATTCAATTTCCTACAAAAAAGTTCTAGAACACCAAATCGCTAACATCGATATT
>NW_016180588.1:0-6684 GCF_001687245.7 Rhagoletis zephyria | reverse complement strand
ACTGAAAAAAAATCCTCAATCCACAAATGCCACGTTGCACAGTGGAAGATCGCCATATAAAATCTGGCAAAAAATACATAGTAATCGTGTTCCAATTTGTTATAATTTATTATTTTTAGCATTTTTGCTTATGGGTGAAGAAAAAATGGAGGGTATGTAGATTGGAAAACTGCCACGCCCACTTCACAAGAGGGCGGGCATGATAAATGTGGTCTGATTTGAACGAAATTCGGTTTGTATCTTAGTTGTATCCATAAAAACTTCAATCTGTAAGTTATTCTAAATCGGCCCACTGCCATGCCCATCGGCTATATATAAACCAATTTTGAAACCAAATTTTATAAAAACCGAATAAAATCTAATATTTCTGCTCGTAATATAGTGGTTGTGAAGGTTTGCCAATATACATTCATATATACTATTAGGGTGCGTCACTCTCCATAAAAATGAAATCGGTAGCTCCTATCTTTCTATTGGAAATATAAAATGTAGTACATTTTAAGACTTCTGTCAAAATATTTCCGAAAAATTTTAAGACTAACATCCGGTGAGTTGCAAAGCCCAACATCTCAAGAAATGTCGATGTTAGCGATTTGGTATTCTGAAACTTTTTTGTAGGAAATTTAATTTCCCACAAGTTTGTCATTTACTATCATTTTTATCATTAAGGGCTCAAATTTTCAGGGATTATTTTAGGTATTTCCCACAAAATTTCGAGGTGGGAGCAAAAAAAAATAGTCGCGAAAAAAGCACCCTAAAATGTGTATTATTTTTACTTCCTTCTTCTTAGACAAAAGAATTGCACAGAAAATTTGATTCAATTCGGAAGACAGTTACTAATTTTTTCCGCAACTAATGCCCTTATAGAAAATTATTTCGCTATTAGCTTAGAGCATATAGAGTATTTTTATAGCAATGAGAATGCATGAAATCACTGACCATCAACATCCAATGTTGAGTTCTAGAAATGTGCATTCGACTCTTTGCGTAGAAATACGATTCATACAAACACTCTTTGAATACTACTCGTGCAAATTTGTATAAGAAAAACCTCAACCCCTGTTAGTGGACTAGTCTAGAAACCAATTAACCACTGATTTAGAAGTTTTGAGACATTTCGAAAATTTTGAATTTCTGCCAATCTCAGACCACTGTGCGCTGTAGTAAATTAATTTTTCCTCAGCACAACCACAGCTGTTTACTTAAGTTTAGGAAGAAATAAAATAAATAAAATTAAAGCAACACAAGGCACTGAAATCACAACTGAAGGCTGTATAAAATGTCCCCACCCTAAACAAACTAAATACTATTACAACAAGAACAAGTACAACGCATTCGAGAAACAAAAGCATCCTTATGCAAAGTGTTTTTTTTCAATATCCAACTGAATTATTTTCCCAAATTCTCCCCTTCATTCTTGTTATCTTGTTTTTGTTTTTCGCACGAGCCAATTTCCGCAAATACTCGTAGTTTGCCCTCAGCACATCTTTTGGCCAAATTGAATTGCAAATGCGGCAACTATTCGTCATTGCATCAAAAGCAAGCGGCAAGCAAGTGTTTTGCTCCGAAGCAATTTTAACTTTTGCTGGAATTTTAATAGACAACAAATACATACGTCCGCGCACACTTTCATACGCATTAGAGTGGGTCGCATAAAAAAATAAAAAATAGTGTAATGAAGTGATGATTTTTTTTTTGCATTTTCTTATGAGTGTGGCCACGGATTTCTGAAAAAAACCTATATCACTGTAAAATACTTAGCATGTCTTAAAGTACAAAACCGCGTATGCAGATAATGCAAAACGATGTAAATGAGGTCACCCAAATTTTACAAGAGAGAATAAAGCCTCTCTTTTATTTTAAAACGGTTCTCATTTTTCCTAATTATCCTTTATATATAAATATATCGATAATCTGGTATGAATGAATATGGTTTGAAGTCAGAAGCTTGCGGTGAGCAAATCTCATTTTTGACACACATGTTAGTTACGCGGTTTTGCAGAAGAAAAATATGACGCTATAATACATTAAAAAAAAAATAATTTATTTAAAAAAAAAAAAATGAAACTGATCATTATTTTGTTTCGGCACGAGGACACGAACACGAACAACAATTTTGGAATGTGCCACAACCCCTATCTCGGAATTTTTTTTTGGACCACTCTAATGTATATTACGATGTATACTGCTTTTTTGCACTTTTTTATCAAAGTATTTTCTGGTATTTAGGAAGTTAGCTATTCCTTCCTAATGCACTTACCATAAAATATCACTGTATATACATAAATTCTTAACATGCTGGGCACTCCACAGCTGCTGCATGTAGTGACATATTTTTGCATTTCAATTTTCGCATTTTCGCAACAATAGCTTGGCTATCATCTTGTTCATATCATCTTGCTCAAGTCAACAAAAATTTTCTTCGTGCATACAAAATCGCCTGGTCGCATGCGTGTAGATTAGGGTGGTCCAAAAACAGTAAATTCGGAATTGTAATTCTCTCACCCCCTAGGATTGTTCTATATCGAAAAAAATATATACTTTTTTTTATTTTGAAATCAAAAAATATTTAGAGGTCGCTCAAAGCGCTCAGTTTTCCATGTATTTTTATATGGGAAAAAAACAACATTTGGAACAATTGGTATAGAATTCTTTAAAATCAATATTTTTCGATCAGAAAACTCTCTTCAATAGACTTTCAATAATAGTACCCAATTGTTTTTTCAACAATTTTTTAATACTAACGATTTTTTATTGGTCCGCCCATTGCATTTTTCGGGGTTGTTATGGGATTTTGGCGGACCTATAAATTATAGTTGCGATGAAAAAATGGTTAAATAAACAATTTGGTATTATTATTGGGAACCTCCAGCAAATAAACGGAGTTTTTTGGTGGAAAAGTATTGATTTTTAACTATTCTATAACATTTCTACGAAAAGTTGTTTTTTCCCCATATAAATACATATAAAATATGGGCGCTTTGAGCTTTTTATTTCAAAACAAAAACATAAAAGTATACTTTTTTCGGTATAGAAGCATAAAAATTCCGACTTTACTTTTTCACATGCATTTTCGGACCACCCTAGTGTACATACATACTATGTGCGTGTGAATTCATATACTGTACACAGCCAACGCAGCCATTGTTTGCTACAAATTTCTGAATAATTCCCACATTCTTCAAGATCTTTCACTGAACATTGTCTCTGCCATGAAAAGCGAGCCAACAAGCGAGTCTGTTGTCACTGCAATGGCAATTGTTTTCGGTGCATCTTTCGAAATTTGTTGCCAAGTTGAAGGTATTTAAGAGTTTTCCGCATAACTTGCTGTATTTCAAGTGGAATTTGGTGAAAAAAAATTTAAAAACTAATCTTACGCGTGGACACAAAACTATTTTTTTCGGTATGCAACATTTTTCCTGCTACTAATAAAAAAATTCCATTACCGTTCTATTTTTGCATGTCATATGCCTATCATTTTGATGAACGTAATCATACAAACGAGTACTATGCATTGCATACGTATCTGACCAACCAAAAGTGCAAACCGCAAATTACCGTGAAAATCATACAAATTTAAATTGAAAAAATCAAAAAAGGAATTCTGTATGCAAATGAAATCAACATTTTTGGCAAAGTGATCAGTGCTTTGATGGCCTTTATGCAAACTGTTTGTGCAAACAACGGAAAGCCACAAAGTTTGATGCTGCAGTCGAATTGCTGGAAGGACAGAGAAGTTAATGCGCTATGGAAAATGTGAATTATTTAGACCTTAAATTAAATTTCAACAAATAGTTCAAAGGATGCATAGAATAAACTTAATTTTACATGCACTTTATGCTTGTGTGCAAAAATAGTGTAAGGCCGCTATAAATACATGCAAATCCTTACTATCCTTACAAATATTATAAATGCGAAAGTGAGTTTGTTTGTTTGTTACGCTTTCGCGCTTTAACTACTCAACCGATCATCATACAGCTTTGTAAACTGGTGTTACTTAGGCCAGCTTAAAATATAGGATAGCTTTAATCTTTTATTAGATTAGACAAAGGGGGCGTAGCAGCTCCCATATAAGTGGATCTATGCATATCTATGGAGGCATTTGTGGCAGACTACTGGAACTTGATATGAAGCTATAAAAAATCCATTCCATACTCGTGGGAGAAAATGGGCGTTATTAGAGTAAAGGGGGGTGGCACGTCCTATAGAAAACTGAATACTTTTCATACTGCTTACCTCTAAAATTATTCGTGGTACAGTACAGGTGAGAAGAAAATAAAAGGGGTTTCAGAAGCCTGAAGTTCTAAAATATTTTTAAGGGCAACAAACGCCGGTTTGAAGAGTTAAATTCAAATTTTTGTATAAGTTATATGAATTACTAAAATAAGGATGTCAGTCGAAACGGTTTTGAAAAGGCTTCACTTCTAAACTGCATGTATGAGGGTTGCCGCCGGTGAAAAAAATGTTTTGAAGAGGTTTTAAAAAAAACAAAATCGGCTTTTTTTTTGCTGAGTTTAACAGCCATTTTCACAAAAGAAATTTAAGTGAAAAATGATTTTAATTTTATATGGAAATTGACAGATATTAAAAAATATTTTTCCATTTGAATTGCTGGTGAAACTCGTTGTAAATATGTTAAGTTTAATTGAAATAACTTATCTCCAATATAACACGCAGAAATTTCATACACTCAGCGAAGCTGGTGAAGGCAAACTAGTTATAGATAGGTATAAGAGTACGGAAAATTATTTTTTTAATAAATCAATTCCAAAATGGCGCAACTAGAGCAATGCTCTAGAGGCATATAGGACTTGAGGCACTCTGCGTCAAGCAGCAAAATTTTAACCAGTGGTAAAAGAATTTATTTTTTAATATTGAGTACTGCCGGAAAAAAAACTTTTTTACGTCGTAGGTAGACATTGTGTTATTCGCGATTTCAATAAAGCAAAGATTAATTATACCGGAATATTTTCATGTATAAAAGCTATATTTCCCATACTACAAGAATATTTCAACCATTATGACGAGCCCTTACCGTGAATTGCGGTAAAAATATTTAACATATCGAAGTCGTGCGTTCAAAAAATAATAAAACAAAAAACATATAACTGTTCCGTAAAGGAAGAAATAAACTATTCTAAAAATATCTGGCTAACAAATTTTAGCCGCGAAAACAAAGCGCAGTCGTCTTCTGCGAAAATTCTTCAGTTGGGAAATTGTTGCAGGTTTCAAAAAAAAATCCAAGTAAAAGCCAAGTTTGAGCACAAAGTGTTGGTATGAATAAGTCCCTTTTGATACGCAAATCTGGCTTCGCTATTAATGGAGAAACTTACTTAAATGACTGCTTAAAGACACGCTTGCTTCCCTATATACGCCAACTACCAAAAAAATGGTTATATCTTTTCGTCGGATTTGGCAAGCTTTCGCTATGCAAAAAAGCTAAGGAATATTTAGTAAAAGAAGAGCTGATTTTGTGCAAAAACTAAAGCGCGATATTGAGGATTTTTGGAGAGTAAGTGAAGACCCGTGTTGTACAACGCCTTGCTGAAAGTAGCCTCAGTGGGGATCAGACTTCACTTCTCAACTGCCTACTCAGTCCAAAGTACAACGGCTTTTTGTGCTATGGTGTGTGTCGATCCTATTCTCGTGAGACTTTTCCAAGATTTGGCGTATTGAGAATACCTGGTTTATAGTGGATTTGCCAGTTTGATGACCTCGAACTTCAGTCTTTCATCCAATACGCTCGATAAGACCGTGTAACCTGCACTTAGAAGGCTTTTTTCCAGGTCGTATTTATATGTGTATGTATATTTAGAAAGACAAATTTTTGTTATAAGTTATTTACTAGGCGATGCTGTAGTCAATTCATATTCACCGATGAATCAGTTTTGCGGTTTTCAACGGTTTAGTTGAAAATTTGGTGGGTTTTTGTACAAAAAACTGTAGTGATCTATGGTTTCGTTTGCCGCCACTAAGGGACCGAAAACCATAGACTTCAAATACAAGTTTTCTGCAGGGATATAGCTGCATGCTCTTTTTATTATAACAAATTTTTACTCCATTTGACCCGTGACGTGATCAGCTTAATAAATTGCAATTTCGTTCAAGTACTGACAAATATTTGTGCAACAATTGAATTAAATAAACGTCAAGCGTGTTAAATGTAAAATTTTACAATACCCAAATTTTAAACGTATGTAGTTATGTCAGTAATGAATGAAACTCAAGCGAATTTCCCAAAAGTATGCAAAGCTCTAGTAATTTGCCAAAACAATGCAATTCACGAACGTTGCGTTGGCATACGCAAGCGCACACACAGAGAGCGTAGCGTTTATTTATTTAACAGCACGCGTCAACAAGCGGCAATTTGCGAAAATGTTGCAGCAACAGCAGCGTTTTTGTTGGCGCTAACTATTTTTGCGCTAGCAATTATGCTCCAAACTTTCGCTTGTGCATACTCTATAAATACATATGTATGTGTGTATGTGTTTTTGTGTGTTTACGTATGCACATATGTACGTGTGTGCTTTTGCAGTGCAGTAGCGCGCCGCCAACAACAATAACAACACCAGCGCCCCTTGACAGCAAATCAAAAATTGCACAAACAATTTCTCGTGAATTTTCCCGTTTATTTCTGAAATGCATTGTGGCAACCCTAATTAGTTAACATGCCCGAGTTGCCAT
>NW_016180587.1:0-6685 GCF_001687245.7 Rhagoletis zephyria | reverse complement strand
TACTGGTACTAGTGCATCGGCTACACTGTTTTCTCTCACGCACTCTCTCGCCATTGACATCAATTAGCCACTTTTGCTCTCACTCTCTCTCTCTCACTCTCTTTCTTGTGCCCTCATTGCCGATTCGTTTGCTCATTTATTACCAGAAACAGCAGCAGGAGCCGCTAGACCATTTTGAATTAATAACACATTGGCATCAAATTAGCTTGCCCTCATTCAATTCTCAGCAGCAGAAACGGCAGTGAACTAAGAGGGCAACTTCCTCTTCTTTGCAGGGAACATTTGCACATTATGTTTCAGTGTCTGTTTTACTTTGTTTTCTCCCACTGTGTGTTTTGTCTGTTCATTTCCCAGCTCCGCTCTGAGGTGGGTGAATGAATATAAGAAACAATGAATCTGAGTAGCTAAAGAAGAAGAAGAAGAAGAAGAGGAAGAAAGGAGCCGACGAGCTGGCAGGCAGACGTTTGCAAACACCCCGAAAGACAGAGACAGACAATTTGCTAATGATAATAAATTACCCTGCTTTGAAATAAAAGAGTGTTGGAGAGTGCAAAGCAGTTAGTGCGAGGAGAAGTGTCTGCTATTGAAGAGAGAAGAGGAGAATGCAATGCAGGCAAGTGTGCAGACCAGAGACCACCGTGACGGGAAGCTGGTTTGTGCACTGCCGAAACAGCAGACTGAACTCGGGAAATATTATTGAAATAATTTAATTTCAGCTTGATTTGATTCGCAGACGGCTCAAGCTGCTGCTGCTGCTGTCGTTTCTGCCGTCCTGCTTAGCCGTCACTNTAAGTCTCTCAGTGTCTTGGAAAAATTTCCTCTATTTTTCTCCTATCATCGCAAATCGAATCATGCGATGTGCTTTTCTGTCTCTTTAGTTTTATTTCTGTCCTGGCTGAGAATATTATTCTCTAAACTCTCTCTCTCCCAACGTACTCTTTCCTGACCATTTATTTCATTTTAGTCAGGGAAACGGGAGGGGAGAGAGACACTTTTTCTTGCACTGCTGGTACATTGCTTTTCGTTTTAGTCTTCGAAAATTGGGGGCTTACTTTTTTTTCCTTCTCATCTACGATCTAAAGAGAGAGTGAGAAGATGGAGACGAGAAGATGGACGCGCAATTTTCAGACCCCTTTTTTGCACCCTTTTCTGCACCCTTGTTGTACAGTACTATTTTTTTGCTGTTGTTTCAACGAGCATCACACACTCCGCTTCAGACGATTGCTCAATAATTTATCAATAGCTCTTCTCGACAATGGGCGCGAGGAAAAGTGATGGTGATGGTGGTGATGGTGGTGAAAGCTTCGCCGACGTTTGCGTCGATTGCCCGTCCTCTGCTCACTTCTCACTACGATTCGATTCAATGAAAATTTATTTGCCTCTCTCACTTTGGCTGCCTGCCTTTTTTATTCGCCCGATGCCTTCTTCTTTGCCTTTCTCATAGACACTTTTTCTTCCTCTTCTTTTTATCTCTCGTCCATTTAAGCGTTTCTCTTCTCTGCCTTCTTCTCTTTTTGCTCCCATGTGATGAATAGAGTGTAAACGTGAATATAATATATTTGCCTAGCAGTGTTGAGGGGAGACGAAGACAGAGCGAAAACGAGATCGAGAAAACTCGCTGAATGAATGAATGAATGAATGAGGGCGAAAAAAGAGTGGTCGCGAGATTTATGCAGGCGAGCAGGAGGAGAAAGTGGAGAGGACAATTTTTGCCATTTCAACTGAGCATCAGCAGCAGCAGCCTAAATAATGTATAAAAACGCATCGATTGACACACACACACTCAGTGTACAAGTCCTTTCCTTTTTCTTTTTCTTTTCTGGTAAAAGACCATAAAGAAGGCAGCAGCAGCAGCAGTGTTATTACACACAATCACTGGGTGACCACCACCACCAGTTTTTCTGATTTTCGCTCTTTTCCTTTCCCTTTCATGCTGGTTAATTGTGCGAGAGATAAAAATTAATCAAAAGAAAATATATTCACTTTGAAATGTGTGTGTACTGCAGGAGCAGGAAAAAGTCCGGCTCTCTCTCAAAGAAAGACCCAAGATAAATCGAATGCATTAGACATTAGTAGAGTAGGACAAAACTTGCTTCTCTTTCTTTTCGATAAGCAAATAAGGATGCTGGCTGTGACGGCAGCGGTGGCAGCAGCAGTGTCAGTCTACTTTTGCCCATGGTTTTTGTTCCACGCTAAAAGATCCAGTACAAAAGTAGAAGAGGAAGGAGGAAAAGTGGGGGATCAAACTGTGTCAAGTGTGTAATGTTCCCGTCGCCGCTTTTGATACTTTTTTGCTGCTTTTTTGCTTTCCTGAAACACTGCTGCTGCTGCTGAAATATGTTGGCAGAATGCTTTGAGTAGTTTAGCAGCAGCTACTTCAAAAGAAGCTGCAGCTGCAGCAGCTACTTCAAAAGAAGCTGCAGCTGCAGCAGCAACAAGGTTTTACCAGACAACAGTTTCTTTTTCTTTCTTTTTTGTGTGCCTTCCAGCTAGGCTTGCTGCTGCTGCCGCTGTGGAATGCTGCTTAGCATCAATCTGACTTTGCATCTGATTTTCCCCTGCCTTTCCACTCTCTCTTCCTAATTCTCTTGACTGGCAACTTTGAAACAGTCTATAGAATAAATCTGAATGCTGTCTGTGCTCTTGTTTTGTAAATAAACACGTACTGGTAAGCGCCTGCTGACAATGCTGCGCTCTTTTTGTTTCAGTCTGCAAAGCACACACAAACACACAATGCAAACGCAGTTTTTTGGCAGCCATTTTAAAGCCATTTTTCAGCAGCAGTAGTGTGTGTGTGTTTGTGTTGAGCTAAGCTGTGTAGTTCACCTTGTGCACGAGCGCATTAATTTATTATTTAACATGTTCCCTCGAAGTTGCTGTTGTCCCAAGCTGAAGAGTTATACGTTTGCACTGTCTTCGAAGTTAATGCCCTCCTGCACACCATTGCCTGACAAACACTAATTCTTCTTCTTCAATTTCGCTCTTTTTTTGTTTGTCTCTCTCCTTTTCTCTCCCTGCAGGAAATCCGCCACCCAGTGTGATATGGCAGGACGGCGCTGGCGGCCGCCCTCTGGATGGCACCTTCTACGGGCTTAATATATCCTCANTTTGTGTTGAGCTAAGCTGTGTAGTTCACCTTGTGCACGAGCGCATTAATTTATTATTTAACATGTTCCCTCGAAGTTGCTGTTGTCCCAAGCTGAAGAGTTATACGTTTGCACTGTCTTCGAAGTTAATGCCCTCCTGCACACCATTGCCTGACAAACACTAATTCTTCTTCTTCAATTTCGCTCTTTTTTTGTTTGTCTCTCTCCTTTTCTCTCCCTGCAGGAAATCCGCCACCCAGTGTGATATGGCAGGACGGCGCTGGCGGCCGCCCTCTGGATGGCACCTTCTACGGGCTTAATATATCCTCATCACCACCAGGAGCTAATAAAGCAGCAGCAGCTTCTTCAGCAGCAGCAGCTCTTGAGCAGCTGGCCGCCTACTACTCCAAAAGCTATCAGCTGGAGGAGAAGCGGCTGTTGGAGGCGTGGAGGCGGTGGCCGCCGCCGCACCTATCAACCTCAACCTCAACCTCATCATTATCGTCTGTGATTCAGAGTACTTCGAAGTCTTCACCACCTTCATCACCCTCACCACCCTCATCACCTCTTCTAATAATCAACTCGATGCGCCTGAACCGGCTGGAGCGTCCTGCATCAGCAGCCTCTGGTGGTAGTCGGCTAGTGTACCACTGCCTGGTGAACAACTCCAATCTGGCGGCGAGCACTTGGAGGAGTGTACAAATTGATTTAAATTGTAAGTGGTCTGATGCTGCGAGAATAGTTCGAAAATAGTACAAAAGTATGCCAGGCAGCAATCGGTTTGCAGAATCTTTCTTCTTTCTTCCTTCCCTCTTCTTTCCTTTTTCTGCTTAAGCTCGCACACTCTTTTCTAATGGTGTTCTTTTTTGTGCTTGATTCATTTTCCATTTTCCAGTGCTTCTAACGATTCTCTCTCTCTCTCTCCTTAGCCTCCAACTTCTGCCAGTAATTATTATAAATGGTGTGCTATCGAAAGTTTTTAAAAGGCAGTAGTAGCAGCAGCTAGTCAGACACTCAGTCAGTCAGTTTGTCTGCTTCTCTGNTTTTTGTGCTTGATTCATTTTCCATTTTCCAGTGCTTCTAACGATTCTCTCTCTCTCTCTCCTTAGCCTCCAACTTCTGCCAGTAATTATTATAAATGGTGTGCTATCGAAAGTTTTTAAAAGGCAGTAGTAGCAGCAGCTAGTCAGACAGTCAGTCAGTCAGTTTGTCTGCTTCCCTGTTTCCCTGCTTGCCTGGTCGCTACACCGATCTTTTTTACTTTTCACTCAGAGAGCAAATGGATTGCCGGAGCAGTCCTGCTTTCCTCCTTCTCCGCTCGTCGTTTTCCGGTTGCTGCAAACCACTGGCGTCACTGGCGAACAAAGAGCCCGAAACGATAGCAAAAGAGAGTGAGCTGTGGCGAATATTGATTTTAGAATTAGCAATGAGCACACAGGCAGGCAGGGAAGGAGGCAATGATGGTAGGAAGGGAAAAGACCGAAGAACAATTTTTGCTATTTGAAGAGTTGGCTAAATAGTCGTTTTGCACAACTGGAGTTTTTTTCTCTAGTTGGTATTTTTTTGGCTTTTACTTTTAGCCATTTTCATTGCTGCTGCTGCTGCTGAAACATTGCCATCATCAGAAAGAGTGGCTGCCAATCAGAGTGGCTACTCTTTTTTCCCTTTCCAGCGCTGGAACATTAATTTTAATTATCAGAAGACACTGTACAGCTCAGAGCAGACAAGAGAGTGTTTTGGGCCAATTGTTTACGTGTTGTCCTGCTGTTGTGTCACTGTACACAGAAGATCTGGCTAAAGCACTAGGGCAATTAATTTAGGCGAATGAGAGGGGGTTGCATTCTCATAGCACCCATCATCATCATCAACAACAAACTGTGGGGGTGGTATTTTTCCTGCATTATAATAATTCGGTATTTTCCTCTTTTTANGAAGGAGGCAATGATGGTAGGAAGGGAAAAGACCGAAGAACAATTTTTGCCATTTGAAGAGTTGGCTAAATAGTCGTTTTGTACAACTGGAGTTTTTTCTCTAGTTGGTATTTTTTGGCTTTTACTTTTTGCCATTTTCATTGCTGCTGCTGCTGAAACATTGCCATCATCAGAAAGAGTGGCTGCCAATCAGAATGGCTACTCTCTTTCTCTCCCTTTCCAACGCCGGAACATTAATTTTAATTATCAGAAGACACAGTACAATTCAGAGCAGAGAGTTTTGAGGCCAATTGTTTACGTGTTGTGTTTTTTTGTAGACAAAATAGGCTAAAGCACTAGGGCAATTAATTTAGGAGAATGAGAGAGGGGGTCGCATCCTCATAGCCACCACCATCATCATCAACAAACTGTGGTGGTATTTTTCCTGCATTATAATAATTGGGTATTTTTCTCCTCTTTTTACTTTTTTGCAGTGAATCCCTCTCATGTGACGATCATGCCGCCGACTGGCTCCTATCTCTCGGACGGCCTGAAGACGGAGGTGAACTGTCGCGCCTACGGGGGCAAGCCCTACTCGCTGATCAGCTGGTTCCTCGACGGACGCAATGTCACCCACTTGAGGTAAGTCGTTTTGCTGCTTTTATTATTATGATGAAATTTGCATGCTCTGCTCTGCAGTGCACTAATTCTACTAAATTGGCTAAAAGAGAAGGGGAATCTGCTTAGCTTTGCCTGCTGTCTGTCTGTTTTTAGTCTGTTGACTATCAGCTTGGCTGCCAATATGCTTTGATGAGACTTTGAGAGCTGCCAGCTCTGTCGACTTTGTGCCATATCTTTTTGCTTGCTTCCTTCCTCCCTTCCAGTGCCTTTTTGTCCAAATTAAAAGCTGCTCTTTTTTGCTGGTTGGTGTGTGTGTGTGTTGCCAGCCAGCCAGTCTTGTTTGTTGTTGTTTTGTTGGCGGAATTTCATTTCAANGGTAAGTCGTTTTGCTGCTTTTATTATTATGATGAAATTTGCATGCTCTGTTCTGCAGTGCACTAATTCTACTAAATTGGCTGAAAGAGAAGGGGAATCTGCTTAGTTTTGCCTGCTGTCTGTCTGTTGAGTCTGTTGAGTCTGTTGACTATCAGCTTGGCTGCCAATATGCTTTGATGAGACTTTGAGAGCTGCCAGCTCTGTCGATTTTGTGCCATATCTTTTTGCTTCTCCCTTCTTTCCTTCCAGTGCCTTTTTGTCCAAATTAAAAGCTGCTCTTTTTTGCTGGTGTTTGTGTGTGTGTTTCCAGCCAGCCAGTCTTGTTTGTTGTTGTTTTGTCGGCGGAATTTCATTTCAACAACAACAACACGGCACAGCACAGCAGAACTGGAGATAGACAACAGACACTAAGCAGGCGTATATTTGAAAAAGTTTTTTTAGTTTTTCTGTTTTTCATATTAGAAAATGTAAATGCTGCTGCTTCTGTTGCTGAAAATGTGTGCCAGTGAAGCGTGTGCTCTAGAGTGAGCTGGTGATCTTTCCACCACCCTCAATTCAATCGTGATCGTGAAAAGCGGCGGTGGAATATTCCTTTTTTCTTCTTTTTTTCTATTTTCATTCTCGCCCTTGACGCGTACGTTTTCGGAAATGATAAATGGTAATTTTTGAGTTGCCTCTGTGTTTCACAGACAC